>NC_083768.1:895689-1110689 GCF_963514075.1 Conger conger | reverse complement strand
CTGTGTGGATCTTATTGCGGTTACACTGGGGATCGAACCACCGACCTTGCGTCTCCCAGTCATCTACCTGAACCACTATGCTACAGGCTGCCCACAACAGAGACTCTCAGCTGCTTGAGAGTGAATCAACAAGAACAATGGTAGAACTTGAAGCAGCACAAGGCATTCCTTAGGCAGATGGCAGGTTATGCTGTATGTACACAGGCCCGCAGTGGCCCAGACCTACGATAATCTTCCGCCTGAATCTTCTAAACTACACCACATGGAGGGGTCCCCAGGACACACCCCATGGAGGGGTCCCCAGGGCACACCCCATGGAGGGGTCCTCAGGGCCCACCGCATGGAGGGGACCCCAGGGCCCACCGCATGGAGGGGACCCCAGGGCCCACCGCATGGAGGGGTCCCCAGGGCCCACCGCATGGAGGGGACCCCAGGGCACACCCCATGGAGGGGACCCCAGGGCCCACCGCATGGAGGGGACCCCAGGGCACACCGCATGGAGGGGACCCCAGGGCACACCGCATGGAGGGGACCCCAGGGCACACCCCATGGAGGGGTCCCCAGGGCACACCGCATGGAGGGGACCCCAGGGCACAGAAGCTGCCGTAGACAGCGATAATGAGGAGGCCAGGCTTCCGGCCGATCGTACGGGGTCTCTGACCTCTGACCTCTGGCATACTGGAATCCGCCGGTAGACGATTTGACTGGAGAGGAGTCTCCGATCCAGAGCTCTTTGAGGACTCCACGCCCCAGTTATCCTCTGGGTTGAGAGATGCCCAGACTTCCCAGACTTCCCCTTGCTGGCGAACGTTCCCCCTGAGGGTGCGACCCTGGCGGTCTTTAGCAAACAGCATGCTACCATGCCACCCTATCGGCACTATGACTGTGCCAGTGACTTATATCTGGGTACAGGACCACCTAGGGGTTATCTATATTCCCTGTCACTTCCCCAAAGCACTGCCATGAAGGAATACACAGAGGAGGCTTTGGCGAGTGGGTTCAGCAGACCACCGACTTCACCGCCTGGTGCTGGTTCTTTTTTGCAGAGTAGAAGGACAGGGCTGAGATCCTGCACTGATTACAAGGGCTAAAAGAACATCACAGTCAAGAACTGTTCCTCTCCACCGCTTCTGAACTCTGCGTTCAAACGTCTCCAGGGGGGCGTCTGTGTTCCCGAAGCTCGATCCCCGCAGGGCCTACAGCTTGGTGTGCGTACACAGGGGAGATGAATGGAAGACTTTTAATACGCAGAACGGGCACTGTGAGTACCTGCTCATGCCATTAGGCCTCATGAACACTCTGTCTTCCAGGCTCTAGAGAATGACGTGCTCAGGGAGAAGTTGGAGAATTTCGTCTTTGTCTATCGAGAAAGCATTTTCATTTTCTCAAATTTCCTTGTCGCCCAGTTTTTAAAGTGCCTTTAGGATGCTCCACTTCCGTGTCCTACCTGGGGCTCATTATTTCTGAGCGAAAGGTCAGGAGGCACCCCAGGTATATCTCAACCCCTGACATAACGTTCATAAAACATTGTGATGACATAAATAACTGAATTATCACCTTGAGCTATCACACATCCTTTTGCACCTTTTCTGAAAAGAGAGACTTTTTTGGGAGAACATTGGGTGAACTGTGTTTCTCTGAATTGGTAGGAATTGTGTGTGTGTGTGCTTACCTGCCACCATTTAAAGGTGTCCTTAGAAAGGATGGCGTTCTTCCGTGACAGGAAGGGCGATATCGACGTGTTAAAGCGCTTCCTGAACCAGGGGTCTTCATCCTCAACAGAGATGCACTGGCGGCAGGCACACAGTGCCTTGGAAACGGGTTTGTTGGACTGCCGGATGGCAAGTTGTACCGATGAGGTGCTGCTGTAGCTGAATATAATGATGGTAATGGCACAGATGCAGAACAGCACAATCAAAAGCTTTCTTTTCGGATTCTTGAGGTCCACCATTTTGTGAATGATATGCGTTTAGAGACTGGAAAGTCGGAGAGCTTTGGAAGGCATGACCCATTCAGGCAGGGAATGTCATCCTTTTAGAACAGTTCTCAGATGCACTCAAAAGCAAAATGCATGCAGTTTACACTTTGGGGTTTTCAGTATGGTAAACTGCAAGTACGAGAGGTACTGACAGAGTTGTAGATTGGTGAGTAACTAACATCTGAATAGGAGGGAAAATGTGACGGTTTGAAGTGCAACTTGTGCTTCCTGTTAGAGGGAGGGGTCCTGCTTTCTTCTTTTTGACTGAATGAGGTGGTAAAGAGATGGTGAAGCTGCTATCTGCTGAAAATCACCCACCTAGAAAGAAAACAAAGGAGGACTAATTACACTCAACATATCTATGGTACATATCAATAATGGACCTGGATCATTTCCCAACAGAGGGGATTGCTCTCAATAGACCTTTGGAGGACACAACCAATTTAAATGATTATTCCAGAACCATAAATATATTTATATATTTATCTTCTTTCCAGCTGGAAGTACATCCTATGATGCACACAGCCTGAGACTGCTACACTCAAGAAAAGAAGTACAGACATAAAAACCGGTGTTCATGCTTAAAGATCTGTCAAATGAACATGTACATGTAAACTATTGTAAGTATTCACTGTTCTGGATGTAAATGAGAGGCTTAGCACAACAGATACACAGAAAGACAGCAATGTTTATTTTGAGGGGATGTAGCACATTGAAGGTGAGTATAACAGGTAAGTAATTCTCTATAAGTTTGGTAAATGTATTATCAATATGAATTGGTTCTGTATAAATTTATATTAATGCATAACGTCTGGTGCATCCAGGCACACACAAGTAAAAGCCATGTAGTGTATAACACTGTAATCATATTGTGTACAGTATATATATATACACTACTGTGCAAAAGTTTTAGGCAGGTACAAAAAAGATGTGAAATACGATGCTTTCAAAAATAGAAATGTTAGTAGTTTATTTTTATCAATTAACAAAATGCATGAACAGAAGAAAAATCTAAATCAAATCAATATTTGATGTGACCACCCTTTGCCTTCAAAACAGCATCAATTCTTCTTGGTATACTTGCACACAGTTTTTGAAGGAACTCGGCAGGTAGGTTGTTCCAAAAATGTTGGAGAACTAGCCACAGTTCTTCTGTGGATTTAGGCAGCCTCAAATGCTTCTGTCTCTTTATGTAATCCCAGACAGACTCAATGATATTGAGATCAGGGTTCTGTGGGGGCCATACCATCACTTCCAGGACTCCTTGTTCTTCTTTACGCTGAAGATAGTTCTTAAAGACATTGGCTGTATGTTTGGGGTCGTTGTCCTGCTGCAGAATACATTTGGGGCCAATCAGATACCTCCCTGGTGGTATTGCATGATGGATAAGTATCTGCCTGTTCTTCTCAGCATTGAGGAGACCATTAATTCTGACCTAATCCCCAACTCCATTTGCAGAAATGGAGCCCCAAACTTGCAAGGAACCTCCACCATGCTTCACTGTCGCCGGCAGACACTCATTCTTGTACCGCTCACCAGCCTTCGGCGAACAAACTGCCTTTTGCTACAGCCAAATATTTCACATTTTTACTCATCAGTCCAGAGAACTTGCTGCCATTTCTCTGCACCCCAGATCCTGTGTTTTTGTGCATAGTTGATTTGCTTGGCCTTGTTTCCACGTCAGAGGTATGGCTTTTTGGCCGCAATTCTTCCATGAAGACTACTTTTGACCAGACTTCTCTGCACAGTAGATGGGTGTACCTGGGTCCCACTGGTTTGTGCCAATTCTGAGCTGATGGCACTGCTGGACATGTTCTGATTGGGAAGGGAAGTAAGCATGATGTATCTTTCATCTGCTGCACTAAGTTTCCTTGGCTGACCACTGCGTCTATGGTCGTCTACGTTGCCCATTTCTTTGTCCTTCTTCAACAGAGCTTGGACAGCACATCTGGAAACTCCTGTCTGCCTTGAAATGTCTGCCTGGGAGAGACCTTGCAGATGCAGTATAACTACCTTGTGTCTTGTTTCTGTGCTCAGTCATGCCATGGTGTATGACTTCTGACATTAAACCGTCTTCAGCAACCTCACCTTGGAAAAGGAGTTTGGCTGTTCCTCACCCAGTTTTAACCCTCCTACACAACTGTTTCTGTTTCAGTTAATGATTGTGTTTCAACCTACATATTAAATTGATGATCATTAGCTCCTGTTTGGTATAATTGGTTAATCACACACCTGACTATATGCCTACAAAATCCCTGACTTGATGTGCAAGTGTACCTAGAAGAATTGATGCTGGTTTGAAGGCAAAGGGTGGTCACACCAAATATTTATTGGATTTAGATTTTTCTTCTGTTCACTCACTTTGCATTTTGTCAATTGATAAAAAATAAACTATAAACATTTATATTTTTGAAAGCGTTCTTACTTTACAGCATTTTTTCGCACCTGCCTAAAACTTTTGCACAGTACTGTATATATATATATACGTTACAATACCACGGATAGATACTTTGTACCTTCTATTATTTGCTGGACACCAAATTTGACTTTGTACTTTGTATAATTTGCCTTGGGCCCATACAATGATTGTGCACAATGACTGCATCATATCTCACTCTTTCTAGCATTCCCCTAAAGGTCGTCGACTTACGACCGTAATTGGTTCCGACCGACCGGTCGTAAGTGGAACTGGTCGTAAGTCGGCCTATGTTATAATTACCTTACATATATTATACTGTGTAATGATATTATAATCATCTTTAAGTCATAGTTTATCAATATTTTCTTCGCGGTCATAAAGGCGAACGGTCGTAAGTTGCATAGGTCGTAAGTCGACGATTACCTGTACTTCTCATAAGCTACCTACAAGGAGATTAAATAGGTATATTGCACATGATTATAGTTAGATATTACATGTGATTATCGGTAGATATTACACTTGATTATAGGTAGATTTTGCCCCTGATTATAGGTAGATATTACACATGACTATAGGTAAATATTGCACATGATTATAGGTAGATATTGCACGTGATTATAGGTAGATATTACACATGACTATAGGTAGATATTGCAAATGATTATAGGTAGATATTGCACATGATTATAGTTAGATATTGCACATGATTACACTCTTTAGGTTCAATCTCCCACACCAGGCAGGTTAGTGGAAACCGCCTGTGCACATGTCATTTGCAGTTTTGCATGGCTGTTTCTTCATTTTATGTGAGATCTATGGGGTAAAATGGCAAACTATGCAGCAACACAAAACATGCAGTACTTATCTGATTTTGCATTGCGTTACACAATCGCAGAATTGTGACAAACTGGAGGGACTGGTTATACGTGACTGACAAGCCCAGTGACACCTGGAAGGCAGCAGGTTCAGCTCAGCCAGCCACAGATGATGTTCAGGCACTTTTTCCCAAATCTATCTGTAGTTTGGAATCGTTGGAACCTTGCCTTTTTTTCTGCTTGTTCTTATTTAACATTTTATTTTCTCTGTAATCGAACATTTGACATATGGTCAAAGCGCAGACTCAGAGCTTTTATTAAAGGTTTTTTTAATACATTTGAGTAATTACAGCACTTCTTACATGTCAATACATGAGACCAGCCTGACCAGCTCACTCCCTAAATCTAACTCAGTTTATCTTGACTAAATCTAAACTCATCTAACTTGTGCTAAATGCTGATAAGATCATTATGATGTTCTCCTGCACAATGTCAAAAAGCTGTACCTGGGCTTATAAGTACCTAGGAATTTGGATTGATTAGAAATGTACTTTTAAACAGCACATTGAGAACTTGGCTAAGAAATTGAAATTGAAACTGGGCTTTTATTTTCTGGACAAATCTTGTTTTTACCAGCCAACACACAAACCGACATCTCTCAGGAGACGTGTCATCCTCTCATATTGACAAAGCACAGCATGTTTGGTGCTAACAGGCAGACCATGTCGTAGGGGTCACCTTTCTTCATAACGCAACACATGCCAGCCTGGCTGTATACAGGCATTGAGAAGGTGGGGGGTGTGATGGGAGATGGAGTCAGGCATTGAGAAGGTGGGGGGTGTGATGGGAGATGGAGTCAGGCATTGAGAAGGTGGGGGGTGTGATGGGATATGGAGTCAGGCATTGAGAAGGTGGGGGGTGTGATGGGAGATGGAGTCAGGCATTGAGAAGGTGGGGGTTGTGATGGGAGACGAAGTGAACAAACTTCAAAAACTGGTCCACCATGATGAGGACCACGGACGCCTTGGTTTTGCCACAATGGCTTTTTATGTTTCGTTTTGGTCGAAGCTTTCTCTGTCAGAGAAACTTTGCTGGGCCTGAAAAACTCAAATTAGCGTTTCCCTAAAACTTTTTCCCTCCATCTTGCGACCACAAACTTGCCAACTATTAATGGATGGGGAAATAATTCAGTACATCTTGTTTCAAAATGCATACAATAAAGGTATGTTTTAATGACAATCAAAATGGCAGAGATGCAGGTTGCTTAGCTTTGCAGTGGTATAGCTTTGTCAGATAGGCAAATGAGGGATTGTAACAGACATTTAAACCAGGAGTGCCCAAATTTTTGCACCCCACTGTAAAAATACTTGGAAATAAAAACTGAAATTCGGATACGAATCTCATGTACAGCTTCTGACCTCAAACCCAATTGTCTTCAGTGTATAATTGGCCTTGCTGTTCCAATCATTTTGGAGGGGACTGCATAAACACAACAAAACCAATGGTCACCATTTAAAATAAATTGTTACATTTGTGGTGTTAAACATGTCAAATATGTCAAATATGTCACGGTAGAGAATACTGGCTGTTGACAGTACGGCATGAAGCATTAAAAAGTTGTGGGGTTAGGGTCTGTGAATGTGGATTAATCTTTCAGTCTAGAAACCCCACCCCTCATCTCTTGGTGAAGTTTTCAAACGCCACTCACACACAAGAACGAGTTGCCAGAATGAAAACAACCCCATTATTCTTGCAGAAATGCAACTACGGTATGCAACTATAAAAAAAGTTTTTAAACCTCTTAAAAGCTTTCTATGAACTAGCCAGCTAAATTGCTTGTAATCACGCATGCACGCCATGACGTCACTTTCACGCTGACGTCTTTGGTTTTTTTTGAAGGTGCTGCTGCGCCGATGTTATTAATCTTGCAGAATGTGAAGTTGATTCATTTTGTAATGATGCTGATGAAACAATATCTGTATTTTGGGAAGGTATATATTGCCATGTTTTCTGGAATGATACAAAGAAACTTACAGATGGTACAATCGATTGTTTTTTTTAATTTGTGCTACTATGTTTTCAAAAAATGAGAAGGTAAACATAAACCATAAAATGTCTGTTATCAACCATCTCTTAATTTGAGCAAAATCTCATATCCATTCCAGCGAATATGCTAATCAGAAACCACATTTTGTAGTATTTCAGGCCTTATTAAATCACACTCGCTTTATATAATGTGGTGTAAAGCATAGCCCCAGTTCTAAAGCCATTGAGACTGCGTGTAATGGCTATTTTCTAGCCATCCATTAAATTACATCAATCAACCTGTAATATGCTTATATCCTGTGATATTATATATATCTTTGTTGAGTTCAATAAAAAAGTGTTTTTTTTTACAGATATTATTTTCCCAGAATCTTGCAATATATTTGGAGGCCCCACAAACTAAAACTGTCTACTCTCTGTTCCGAATTCCGAATTCAGACTTTATTGCTCAGGAAGCGTAATTGTTCAACACATAAACACGTTTTAGTTTACGGTAACATAATTCCCAAAATTAACGAGACACTCACATATACAATTTACAGTAAAAAGTTCGTTCGCCAACCCGAACGGAACAATATTCTCAGTGTTGTATAGCGCATTATAAATGTTTCTGCATGTTCACACTTCAGATTACATTCTTTGTTAAATTGCCCTTGTGTGGCATTCAACACACAAACATTAATTTGAAGGGAAGAACAATCAACCACAGGAGTTTGGTCTATATTCTGGTGAACTATATTCGAGTCTCATCCTAAAACATAGACGTTCAACAATATCTCCTTTTCTTTTTATTATTATTTCATTCATTTTTTAATTACAAACATTTTTGTTCTTGAATTTCTTTTTTTCTTTTCTTTTTTCAGTTTTAAGTAAGCTCTTGAAGTGGCCGCCTTAATTAACTGATTACGTCAGTCTTTACTTCAGGATAATGCTAATCAAGCTAATAGCAATTGCCGTTACATTGTTCGAAATAACTAGACACATTTATTATAACGGAACAATATGCACATGTCCATACAGGATACGAATAGTCACTGCATCGGCGTCTGTGATATTAATTGATATAGACCACTTACTTCCAATCTTAGGCTCCCCGTGCTTGAGAAACTGATATCCTTTGGAGTCATTCCGTAGTCAAACCTTTATTTCCATCTTTATTAACCCAAAGGAAAGAAACCACAGTAAAAGCGTATCCCGTTCATAATGGTCGATGATAACTGTGGCGAGGCACCAAAGCGTGCTCTATTTAAAGTAGTGCCATAGTAGCGGTGGCCGTGTATGGGTAAATAGTATCGACTGTAGATCGGGTAAAAGATTATCGGATTCTTTAATACCCTTTTGAGGTAACGCGCCAGCGCCCGAAAAAACCTAGGCTGCATTGGCATTACTTACACCTGAGCGCCTTACACCTGAGCTACCGGCATTTGACAGACGCCTGATAAAATAAATGGATGTTTGAATTACAATCAAAATGGTAGATATGCAGGTTGCTTCACAGGTGTTATAAGTATAATACCATACAGAATCTGGGCAACATGCAAATACATACAGACAGAGAATGGCATAGCTTTTGCAAATGAGGGGGGCTGGTAGATGAAATGAAGGTTTAAGGTTTCAAGGTGCGATGTCATTAAAATGACTTCACTCTTGTCTTACAAAGCCAGTGACATTCATGCATGTGTCACCATGGCAGCAGGTGCATACCTCTTCTTGAATCATGTTCTGGGTTAGCATATCAATCCTGCATAATCGTACATTACTTTTCCTGCATTTCAACCAATAATGCTGGCTTCCTGTGTATCCTATTGAAGAGAGTGAGCGTACAGTAGATTTGTCTGGTAGAGAATGGTGTATTCACCTAGTCCAAGAAAATTAATAGATACCAAGTCTGGACCAGTTTTATCCTCAGTATTTAGCCAAAGATGTATGGATAAATATTAATAAATGAAAAATAATATGGTGTTTTTCTATATTCAGTGGAAACTGAAGAGGGGGGAGAAAAAGGAAACAATCAATATGACCCTCCATGTTGTTTCCTTTAACCTCCTGCAGGGAGAGACAGAGCACCAATGTATCTCAGCAGGTCCAACAAACATAATCTATGTGGTTAATTTAACTGAGCTTGTTTCCTTCATGTTGCCAGAATGTCCAGACATCCCTTCTTAAGCACATGAAAAGCAAAGGGTTTGATTGTCAGTTAAGAAAGAATATCAGACATAACTATATAATTTAGTCACTGTTGATTTCTCCCTATCTGGAGACGGCAAATTGGCTAATTCAGAAACTTTGTAGACCAGGAACCATAGAACCTTCTGATCCTCAGGTAAGATTAACCCTCAGAGCAGAATAGCAGTGTGAGTTTAGGCTGAGTCTAACCCTCAGAGCAGAATAGCAGTGTGAGTTTAGGCTGAGATTAACCCTCAGAGCAGAATAGCAGTGTGAGTTTAGGCTGAGTCTAACCCTCAGAGCAGAATAGCAGTGTGAGATTAGGCTGAAATTAACCCTCAGAGCAGAATAGCAGTGTGAGTTTAGGCTGAGATTAACCCTCAGAATACCCTCTGAGCAGCTCTTCTCATTAAAACAATTCTTCAAATAAAATAATTTTTTTATTAAATACATTTTGAAAAATTATTTATAAATGCAAGATAAAGTTTAAAAGGCACATAACCCCCATCCCCAAATCCCAAACATTACACATTAGGAATTTTATTGATAAGGCACTTCACATACAGCCCTCACAGTTATTCACCTTGTGTACACCGGTCAATTTAGACTCTCCAATCAGCCTAAACTGCATGTCTTCGGACTGTGGGAGGGAACCGGAGAACCCGGAGGAAACCCACGCAAACACGGGGAGAACATGCAAACTCCACACAGAGAGGCCCCGGCTGAAGGGGATTCAGAACCCAGGACTTCCTTGCTGTGAGGCGGCAGTGCTACCCACTGCACCATCCGTGCCGCCATGATTTCATTTACTTGATTAAATTATTCCCTCAAAACAGAGCATGTTATAGATGAGCTGAAGTCAAAATGTACTTTTTCCCCTATTTAGTCAAACAAACACATGTTAAAGTAATCCAAACATTTTTATAAGACTGTTTTACTTGTTTCCATTTTTTTTTTCCATCCACTTCTCTGATTTCACATCATTGTGGACCAGAGGGCGTGTATGTTGGTCAAAAATCTGTCAATTCTCCATTCCCCTCCAATCAGCATCCTTATCACCCAGCAGTGTGGTCCTCATTTCACATCGGTCAATTTGACTCCCCGCCCTTCTAAAATTACCCATTTATACGTCATATCTCGGTTAACTTGTGTATATGTCATATCTAGTTTTACTTTATATATGTCATATATAGTTTTACTTGTTTATATGTCATTTATAGTTTTACTTGTTTATATGTCATATCTAGTTTTACTTGTTTATATGACGTATATAGTTTTACTTGTTTATATGTCATATATAGTTTTTCTTGTTTATATGTCATATATAGTTTTACTTGTTTATATGTCATATCTAGTTTTACTTGTTTATATGTCATATATAGTTTTTCTTGTTTATATGTCATATATAGTTTTACTTGTTTATATGTCATATATAGTTTTTCTTGTTTATATGTCATATATAGTTTTACTTGTTTATATGTCATATCTAGTTTTACTTGTTTATATGTCATATATAGTTTTTCTTGTTTATATGTCATATATAGTTTTACTTGTTTATATGTCATATATAGTTTTACTTGTTTCTATGTCATATATGGTTTTACTTGTTTATATGTCATATCTAGTTTTACTTGTTTATATGTCATATATAGTTTTTCTTGTTTATATGTCATATATAGTTTTACTTGTTTATATGTCATATATAGTTTTACTTGTTTCTATGTCATATATGGTTTTACTTGTTTATATGTCATATCTAGTTTTACTTGTTTATATGTCATATATAGTTTTTCTTGTTTATATGTCATATATAGTTTTACTTGTTTCTATGTCATATATGGTTTTACTTGTTTATATGTCATATCTAGTTTTACTTGTTTATATGTCATATATAGTTTTTCTTGTTTATATGTCATATATAGTTTTACTTGTTTATATGTCATATCTAGTTTTACTTGTTTATATGTCATATCTAGTTTTACTTGTTTATATGTCATATCTAGTTTTACTTGTTTATATGTCATATCTAGTTTTACTTGTTTATATGTCATATATAGTTTTACTTGTTTATATGTCATATCTAGTTTTACTTGTTTATATGTCATATATAGTTTTACTGGAAGCCAGTGCTGCTCTAACTTCAGCCTTTAAGGCCGTTCGGCAGTCCTGTTCATTTCACAGCCCTCATCTCCCTTCAAACAACTTCAATTTTTGTTCACAGGCCAGAAGCTTCATGACCATGGACTCATAGTCTCCAGCATGCACTCCGGTTGGCTTTGTACGTTTAAATTTGTTTTTCTCCCAGTAATGCTGCCAGGTTCCATCTTTGGATGCTCCAAATCCAAAAACATTCACCTGAGACCAAGAGGACGCAGATGGACAGTTTGATGTTAAATTGAGTAGATTTCATAGAGTCCAGTTGTTGGTAGTGACTGTATTATCATCAACAATATAATTATGATTGTATATCCTACACCAGTGAGCACTTTATTATGTATTTTTAGACATATTTTTTGGACTTATTAAGTCTCCTGCTGCTGTAGCCTATCCACTTAGTGGTTTGATGCTTTGTGTGTTCAGAGACGCTCTTCTGCATACCACTGTTGTAATGTGTGGTTATATGTGTTACTGTCACCTTCCTGTCAGCTTTGACCAGTCTGGCCCTTCTCCTCTGATCTCTCTCATTAACAAGGCATTTCTGTCTGCAGAACTGCTGCCCACTGGATTTTTTTTGTTTTTTGCACCATTCTCTGCAAACTCTAAAGGCTGCTGTGCATGAGAGATACTCAAACCACCCTGTCTGTCACCAACAATCATTCCACAGTCAATCATTCTTAGATCACATTTCTGCATCATTCTGAAATTTGATCTGAAAAACAGCTGAACCACTTGACCATGTCTGCATGATTTTATGCATTTAGTTGCTGCCACATGATTGGCTGATTAAATATTTGCATTAAGAAGCTGGTGTACAGGTCTACCTAATAAAGTGCTCACTGAGTGTATGTGCATGGGTGTGGAACTGGAACTTGATTTTGTGTGTGTGTTTTTAAAAGAAATGAAAAGACGAGAACACAGATGCATACAAATGTCCATCATGGCATCTTATTTCCCACTACTGCACCTAAAACTTGTTAAACATGAATAAATAAATTACTGAAATGAAAAGCAAAACCAGGAGAGGAGGAAACAAAGGGAAGTTGGAGAAGCTTAGGGTTCTGAGTGAGGGGAATAGTGTTGGGAGAAGAGGCAGGTTTTTAGGGTACTGAGTGAGGAGAATAGTGTTGGGAGAAGAGGCAGGTTTTTAGGGTACTGAGTGAGGGGAATAGTATTTGGAGAAGAGGCAGGTTTTTAGGGTACTGAGGGTAACAGTGTTGGGAGAAGAGGCAGGTTTTTAGGGTACTGAGGGTAACAGTGTTGGGAGAAGAGGCAGGTTTTTAGGGTACTGAGTGTAACAGTGTTGGGAGAAGAGGCAGGTTTTTAGGGTACTGAGTGAGGAGAATAGTGTTGGGAGAAGAGGCAGGTTTATAGGGTTCTGAGTGAGGGGAATAGTGTTGGGAGAAGAGGCAGGTTTTTAGGGTACTGAGTGAGGGGAATAGTGTTGGGAGAAGAGGCAGGTTTTTAGGGTTCTGAGTGAGGAGAACAGTGTTGGGAGAAGAGGCAGGTTTTTAGGGTACTGAGGGTAACAGTGTTGGGAGAAGAGGCAGGTTTTTAGGGTACTGAGGGTAACAGTGTTGGGAGAAGAGGCAGGTTTTTAGGGTACTGAGTGAGGGGAACAGTGTTGGGAGAAGAGGCAGGTTTTTAGGGTTCTGAGTGAGGGGAATAGTGTTGGGAGAAGAGGCAGGTTTTTAGGGTTCTGAGTGAGGGGAATAGTGTTGGGAGAAGAGGCAGGTTTATAGGGTTCTGAGTGAGGGGAATAGTGTTGGGAGAAGAGGCAGGTTTTTAGGGTTCTGAGTGAGGGGAATAGTGTTGGGAGAAGAGGCAGGTTTATAGGGTACTGAGTGAGGGGAATAGTGTTGGGAGAAGAGGCAGGTTTTTAGGGTTCTGAGTGAGGGGAATAGTGTTGGGAGAAGAGGCAGGTTTTTAGGGTACTGAGTGAGGAGAACAGTGTTGGGAGAAGAGGCAGGTTTTTAGGGTTCTGAGTGAGGGGAATAGTGTTGGGAGAAGAGGCAGGTTTATAGGGTACTGAGTGAGGGGAATAGTGTTGGGAGAAGAGGCATGTTTTTAGGGTTCTGAGTGAGGGGAATAGTGTTGGGAGAAGAGGCAGGTTTTTAGGGTACTGAGTGAGGAGAACAGTGTTGGGAGAAGAGGCAGGTTTTTAGGGTACTGAGGGTAACAGTGTTGGGAGAAGAGGCAGGTTTTAGGGTACTGAGGGTAACAGTGTTGGGAGAAGAGGCAGGTTTTTAGGGTACTGAGGGTAACAGTGTTGGGAGAAAAGGCAGGTTTTTAGGGTACTGAGGGTAACAGTGTTGGGAGAAGAGGCAGGTTTTTAGGGTACTGAGGGTAACAGTGTTGGGAGAAGAGGCAGGTTTTTAGGGTACTGAGGGTAACGGTGTTGGGAGAAGAGGCAGGTTTTTAGGGTACTGAGGGTAACAGTGTTGGGAGAAGAGGCGGGTTTTTAGGGTACTGAGGGTAACAGTGTTGGGAGAAGAGGCAGGTTTTTAGGGTACTGAGTGAGGGGAATAGTGTTGGGAGAAGAGGCAGGTTTTTAGGGTTCTGAGTGAGGGGAATAGTGTTGGGAGAAGAGGCAGGTTTTTAGGGTACTGAGTGAGGGGAATAGTGTTGGGAGAAGAGACAGGTTTTTAGGGTACTGAGGGTAACAGTGTTGGGAGAAGAGGCAGGTTTTTAAGGTACTGAGTGAGGGAATAGAATTAGGAGAAGAGCCAGGTTTTGGGGGGCCACCAGAGTCCAGTGGGGAGGAGTGACTCAGTGAGGTAGGAGGGAGCCAAACCTTTTAGTGCTCTTTAGGGGGTGAGAAGGATTTAGTAATGAATATGTCAGGTGATGGGGAAGCAGTGCAGCTGACTGAGGGTGGGGGTGATGTGATTTCTTGGTATGTGTGAATATTCTGGCAGCAGAGTTTTGTATATATTACAGTTTATGGAGAGATTTATCCAGGAGATCACAGAAAAGGGCATTGCAGTAACGCGGACAGGGTTTGAGCGTCTTTGAGGGAAAGGGATGGGCAGTTGTGCAATGTTACAGAGATGGGAAAATGTAGTCTTCGTGATGGAGGTGATGCACTTTGCTTTTTCTTTTTTTCTTGGGTAAATTGGATAAAGCCAGTTTGTTTATTAGATAGTTTGTTAAAATGTGTAATATGTGCTTACCTCATCACATACGTGGATGGCGAACATCAAGGTTGAGAAGCCGGTGGAGGGATATTTCCCATGGCGTTCAAGCCAAACATCATAGACGTACTTTAAGAACGTGGGGTTGTATATTAACACCTGTGTTAAAATAAATCATAAAAGTCACAGAATGAGCACAAGAGACATACTACATGTGATATTTGTATATTCACACACTTGTACATATACACACACACACACACACAGACACAAAAGCATCTTGGAACAAAGTGCGACACAAGACTCTTTCACCTTATTCTTGTCTGCATTAATCTTGGCCATCACCGGCATCCGGGTGCTGTTGAAAACAGAGAGATGTCAATAGCCTGCTGGGTGGCACTTAGTCCAATGACGATCCACAAGATCACAGAGTCCACTAGTACCCCAGGGCAGGACACTTGGAGCATCCATGGCAGCACTGAACCAAGAGCTGATAAAGGAGCCCTTTTTCCCTTTCTTTGTGCATAACTGTCTGTCTAGCTAATTTTAGCCCTCACCCTAACATTAAATGCAAAGCGTAATGATGAAAACTGTTGCTTCTTTTTCATCCGAAAACAAAGTGAGTGAGCACTACAGCAGCTTCTGACGAGGGCTCCTGTTTCTCAGAGCTGCATTCAGCTTCTTAGATCAATGTTCAAACACAAATGCATTCCCAATGTAGCCCATGGCCACCTACCGTTTCACAGTGCCTGTGGTCAGAGCACTAGTGATCCACTCCAGATCCAAAGTCTTGAATGGTATCAGCAGCAGGCTCGTGTCCTTTTGCAGGTTTGTGGCACTTTCTGGGTACATGACACGATGGGTGGTTCTGTTCCCTACGTCCTTTTCATAGCCCAAAATGGGAGCTTTGTTCATTCTGCAGAGACAATATGTTTATATATATATATATATATATCGCTCTTAGAGAACTGGCTGCTATGTAAACATAATATGCCAACATATTTCCAGTTTGGTAGAAATACAAGTTTGTATTGCAAATTATTTGATACAGACATATTTATGGAACCAAATATCCCATCTGGTTATGAAACTATGGCTGTTTTCTGACTAATTTTGAAGTTTATTTCATAATCTGTTCAGCCATTTTCTATGAAATGACATATTAACCCAGCCCTATTTCTTATTCTTGCGTAAATGCATTGCAAGGTCATTTCAGTACTGAACTAATGTAAAACATGGTAAGCTTCTAGCACACGGTCTCCAACCCTTTCCAACATGTGTCATATTCAGGTTATGGACAGTTTAGGAATATTGCTGCGTTTGCATAGCAGAATGAATATACAGACATGAGTAATGAAAGCATTTGGACTTGCTATAGATTAACCTGTAATTGTACTGGCTAACGTGGCTTATATGGCTCTCGTTAATCTAATTTTGAAATAAGTGTGATGCAGGTTCGTTAGAAAGCATTAGGTCATCCTTTTTGGAAGGCGTTTTGGACACTTTGGGTATGCTTTATAAAAACATACTCACATACAATATTTTCTTTACATTTTGAATCAAAAAATATTTTAATAGAAAAATAAGCTTTTCTGGTCATTCAAGTGTCTGGACAAAATGGAAAGAGATTCTACTGTTCTGACCTCCACGAGGAGTTTGTTCCACCACCGTGGAGCCAGAACAGACAGTAGTCGTGAGCGTGAGGTGGAGGTTCGGAGAGGGGGAGGTGCCAAGCGGCCTGTGGAGGCTGAACGAAGAGGTCTGGCAGGGGTGTAGGGTCTGATGATCTTTTGTAGGTAAGCTGGGGAAGACCCCTTAACTGCTTGGAAGGCTAGCACCAATGTTTTGAATTTGCAGCAGCCAGTGGAGGGAAGTAAGCAGGGGGGGGTGACGTGTGAGTATTTGGGAAGGTTGAAGAACAGACGAGCTGCTGCATTCTGTATAAGTTGGAGGGGTCTGATGGCGGACACTGGGAGGTCAGCCAAGAGAGAGTTGCAGTAGTCCAGGCGGCACAAAACCATCGCTTGGACCAGGAGCTGGGTCGAGTAGGGGGTGGGAAAGGGGCGGATTCTCTGGACTTCAGTAGATTCCAAACTGTTAGCTAAACCTCCTAGTTTTATATCTGCAAATTTAACTGACAAGCTTTCAATGTCTCTGTCAAGGTCATTTATAAGAATGAGGAAGAGCAGTGGTCCCACCCCTATCCTTGTGGCACTCCACTTCCCACAACACCCTTATTAGGTCAGGTCAGGCTGAGTCTGTCACCTTATGATGAAGTCATTAGAGTCAATGAGAACGCTGTAATCGGATCCCTTGAGGTTCCCACAATTCATTACATTACATTACATTACGTGGCATTTAGCAGACGCTCTTATCCAGAGCGACGTACAACAAAGTGCAAATCAAACACAAGTGCCAAGAGGAGCTGAGAGGACAGTACAGTTCCCCACTACAGCGCAAGTCCTGCAGCGATTGGGTGCTGAGTCGTTGTAGTGTCCCTCGCCAGAGACGACCTTGAATAGTTTCCGCACCACATCTCCGTAGTTCGCATGTTGCTTAGTCTGTAGCCTCTGGAGACACAATGAAGACACACAAGAGAGACTCTCAGCTGCTCAAGAGTCAATCAACAAGAGCAACGGTAGCTATGGGAGCAGAATAAAGCCTTTCTTAGGCAGATGGCAGGTTATGCTGTGTTTACATGGTTTTTCTCCAATTACATTTGTCAACAGACCAAAACCAAAACACACACACACACACACACACAGTTCACTCAGACAACTCACAATAAATCACTCCCACCCATGGGGGTCTTTAGAAGCTCACAGTTGGATGCTGGGGTGGTGGTGGGAGAGCAACAAACTTCTGAAGACACGATTGCAATGCAAATGCAGTAACAAGCATGTAATATAAGCAACAGCAGCAGTGAAACAACAGCATGCCAAAAAGAGCAATGCAGCAGAATGAGCCAGGCAGCGCTATGGCTTTAGCATGCAGAATGAGGCAGGCAGCGCTATGGCTTTAGCATGCCAAATGAGCCAGGCAGTGCTATGGCTTTAGCATGCAGAATGAGGCAGGCAGCGCTATGGCTTTAGCATGCAGAATGAGCCAGGCAGTGCTATGGCTTTAGCATGCAGAATGAGCCAGGCAGTGCTATGGCTTTAGCATGCAGAATGAGGCAGGCAGCGCTATGGCTTTAGCATGCAGAATGAGCCAGGCAGCCCTATGGCTTTAGCATGCAGAATGAGCCAGGCAGCGCTATGGCTTTAGCATGCAGAATGAGGCAGGCAGCGCTATGGCTTTAGCATGCCAAATGAGCCAGGCAGTGCTATGGCTTTAGCATGCAGAATGAGGCAGGCAGCGCTATGGCTTTAGCATGCAGAATGAGCCAGGCAGTGCTATGGCTTTAGCATGCAGAATGAGCCAGGCAGTGCTATGGCTTTAGCATGCAGAATGAGGCAGGCAGCGCTATGGCTTTAGCATGCAGAATGAGCCAGGCAGCGCTATGGCTTTAGCATGCAGAATGAGCCAGGCAGCGCTATGGCTTTAGCATGCAGAATGAGCCAGGCAGCTCTATGGCTTCAGCATGGAGAATGAGCCAGACAGTGCTATGGCTTTAGCATGCAGAATGAGCCAGGCAGCGCTATGGCTTTAGCATGCAGAATGAGCCAGGCAGCCCTATGGCTTTAGCATGCAGAATGATACTTTTTTGGGAGAACATTGGGTGAACTGTGTTTCTCTGAATTGGTCGGAATCCATGTTTGTGTGCATGCTTACCTGCCACCATTTAAAGGTGTCGTTAGACAGCATGGCGTTCTTCTGTGACAAAAGTGGTGATATTGACGGGTTAAAGCGCTTCATGAACCAGGGGTCTTCATCCTCAACAGAGATGCACTGGCGGCAGGCACACAGTGCCTTGGAAATGGATTTGTCGGACCGCCAGAAGGCAAGTTATAACGATGAGGTGCTGCTGTAGTTGAATGTAATGATGGTAATGGCACAGATGCAGAACAGCACAATCAAAAGCTTTCTTCTCGGATTCTTGAGGTCCACCATTTTGTCCATGATATGTGTTTACAGACTGGAAAGTTGTAAAAAGGAGGGAGAGCTTCCTCAATGGAGGGTTTGACTTCAGACGAGGGTTTGAAAGGATTGTATCAGAAACAAAGTGCATGACCCATTCAGGCAGGGAATGTAATCCTTTTAGAACAGTTCTCAGATGCACAAAACCTAACAGTAAGTCACGTCTGAATAGGAGGGAAAATGTGACGGTTTGAAGTGCAAGCTTGTGCTTCCTGTTAGAGGGAGGGGTCCTGCTTTCTTCTTTTTGACTGAATGAGGTGGTAAAGAGATGGTGAAGCTGCTCTCTGCTGGAAATCACCCACCTAGAAAGAAAACACAGGAGGACTGATTACACTCAACATATCTATGGTACATATCAGTAATGGACCTGGAGCATTTCCCAACAGAGGGGATTGCTCTCCGTACAATCCTTTGGAGCACACAACTGACTTAAATATTAGCAGATTATTAAAAAAACAAAATAATATTTATCCAACCTGAGACTACTACACTCAAGGAAAGAAGAACTGGCACCATATAAAATCTAGTTCATGCTTAAAAATCTATGAAATGAACATACCCATGTAAGCTATTGTAAGTATTCACTGTTCTGCATGTAAATGAGCGGCTTAGCACAACAGATACGCACAAAGACATCAAGGTTTATTTTGAGGGGACGTAGCACATTGAAGGTGAGTACAAGGAGTAATTCTCTATAAGTTTATTATCTTCATATTTATATTAATACATGTAGTCTGGAGCATCCAGGCACACAGAAATAGAAACCATGAACTGTATAATACTGTGATCATATTGCATACAATATATGCACATTACAATACCAAACATAGTGTCACGTTTCAGGTCTGTCTCACCATGTTTTATGTTTATTCATGTTGTCTAGTCACGTAGTGTCTTCATGTATTATGTTAGTCTAGGTTCGTCATGTTGTTTAGTTAGGTTTCATTACGATTTATTTTCTTGTCATGTTTAGTTATGTCTCGTTACGATTTATTTTCTTGTCATGTCTAGTTATGTTATCGTACGATTTTATTACCTGGTTATGTTGAGTGATTATCGTCTTAGTTTCGCGTTGTGTCATGTTTTGATTTATGTTTATTGTCACGTTAACTGGTCGTTGTTATGCATACACTTTTACATGTTTTTCCGCAAACCTTGCGTTCCGCCTTTTCTCTCTCTCTCTCTCGTTCTGTCCTTCACTCCCCTAATGTTCTATTTGTCTATTTACTAAAACTACTAACGCTAGATCAGGATCGGGTAGAAACTAACAAGACTAATCATGTGTTCATGTTACCTTATGTTTCTCGTGCATGTCATTTACTAATTTACTAATGCTAGGGCAGGATAGGTTTATTACTAACGATTACTAATCTCCTTGTTAAACTTGTCATCCATCGCACCTGTTTTCCATTTCCTTGCTACGCTCTTACTAATTGTCTACACCTGTCTACACCTGCATTTATAGCCCAGTCGCGCAACTGTTCACTGCGAAATTGTCTGCCTCTGTCTTTTCACGCAACTCTTGAGCATTACTTACTGTCTTGATTACACGTTACGATCCACGCCTGTTACTGACCATCGACCATTGATTTCTGTTTTGTGACCTTCGTTTTGTTTTTCGACTACGTCCCCGCCTACCGTTTATGTACTTTTGCCCCGCTGATTGTTTCATGGTTTCGACTCCCGCTTCGCCCACGACTACGCCTCTGCCTGCCGTCCGCCTGTTCATCTGCCCCGCTGACTGCTCTCCTGCTACCGGACCTCCCTGCACGCCTACCGACTACGAGATTGCCTCTTCCCTCGGCACCGTGCTTTTTGTTCGTTTTGTATTTGTTTGGCTGGATCTTCGTGTATGGACTTTGCTTGTATTGACTACGCTCCTGGGACTCGTCCCGAATAAAGCCCTAACGGGACTTTATTTTACTGTTGTTTCTGAGTCGTGCATTTTGGGTCCAACCCCCACGCACCCGTCTCACATAGATACTTTAGACATCCTATTATTTGGTGTACACCAAATATTACTTTGTAAAATGTATTGCTCATTCTGCATGCTATGGGCCTTGGTCCATACAATGCCCATACTACTTCTCATAAGCTACCTACAAGGAGATAAAATAATAGGTAGATATTGCACATGATTATAAGTAGATATTGCACATGATGGTGCTCTTTAGGTTCAATCTCCCACACCAGGCAGGTTACCAGGAATGGTTTGTGCACATGTCATTTGCAGATTCGCATGGCTTTGTCCTCATTTTAAGTTAGATCTACATAAAAATATTGGAACAGCAAGGTCAATTTCTTTGTTTTTTCTTTGTTTCTATACACTAAAGACAATTGAGTTTGAGGTCAAAAGATGTACGTGAGATGACAGATCCGAATTTCATCTTTTATTTCCTGGTATTTTTCTCTAGATTTGTTAAACATCTCAGACCATCACCCTTTGTATAAGACAACTCAATTCTTAGTTGAGCAAAAGTATTTGAACATGTGACTTACAGGTGTCCTGTTCCCCAGATGGTAGTTTGATTGGTTAAACAATAAATTGTTCTGAATGTCCACTCTTGGTTTTAGCCTTGGGTTTTGCCTACAAAGACTGCATTTGTGTTAGAAATGATAAACCAACATGAAGAGCAGAGAGCTGTCTTTGGGAGAAAAGCAAGCCATTTTGAAACTTCGAAAAGAGGGGAAATCCATTGCACTAGCATTGGGGATAGTTGGAATGTCCTGAAACACACAGTCTTTGAAGGAACTCGGCAGGTAGGTTATTCCAAACATGTCGGAGAACTAGCCACAGTTCTTCTGTAGATTTAGGCAGCCTCAAATGCTTCTGTCTCTTCATGTAATCCCAGACAGACTCGATGATGTTGAGATCAGGGCTCTGTGGGGGCCATACCATCACTTCCAGGACTCCTTGTTCTTCATTACGCTGACGCTAGTTCTTAATGACATTGGCTGTATGTTTGGGGTCGTTGTCCTGCTGCAGAATAAATTTGGGGCCAATCAGATGGTATTGCATGATGGACAAATATCTGCCTGTACTTCTCAACATTGAGGAGACCATTAATTCTGACCAAATCCCCAACTCCAATGCAGCCCCAAACCTCCACCATGCTTCTCTGTTGCCTGCAGACACTCATTCTTGTATCGCTCTCCAGCCCTTCGGCCTGTAGCCTTCTGCAACAGCCAAATATTTCACATTTTGACTCATCAGTCCAGAGAACCTGCTGCCATTTTTCTGCACCCAAGTTCCTGTGTTTTCGTGCATAGTTGAGTCGCTTGGCCTTGTTTCCATGTTGGAGGTGTGGCTTTTTGGCCGTAATTCTTCCACGTAATTCCATTGCGTCTACGGTCCTCGGCATTGCCCGTCTCTTTGTGATTCTTCAACAGAGCTTGAACAGCACATCTGGAAACCCCTGTCTGCCTTGAAATGTCTGCCTGGGAGAGACCTTGCAGTATAATTACCTTGTGTCCTGTTGCTATGCTCAGTCTTGCCATGGTGTATGACTTCTGACATTAAACTGTCTTTGGCATCGTTTGGAAGAAGAGTTTGGCTGTTCCTCACCCAGTTTCAACCCTCCTACACAGCTGTTTCTGTTTCAGTTAATGATTTTGTTTAAACCTACCTATTAAATTAATGATCATTAGCTCCTGTTTGGTGTAATTGGTTAATCACACACCTGACTATATGCCTACAAAATCCCTGACTTTGTGCAAGTGTACCTAGAATAATTAATGCTGATTTGAAGGCAAAGGGTGGGCACCCCAAATATTGATTTGATTTAGATTTCTCATCTGTTCTCTCACTTTGCATTTTGTTAATTTATAAAAATAAACTATTAACATTTCTATTTTTGAAAGCATTCTTACTTTACAGCATTTTTTCGCAACTGCCTAAAACTTTTCCACAGTACTGTATACAATACAAAATAACATCTGTGTAGTAATCGGTTTTGTTTTCACAATTGTAACATAGTGACAGTATATTACTGTAAACTAAGGTCGAATGAATTTGTCTGAAGAAATGAGCTGACTCCAGTTTGGTTAGAGAACCTAGTGCCATCAGCTGTCCCTGTAGTTTCAGTCATTGTGTTCAGACTCACTGAACTGTCCAATTACCAACAGTGCTAGAATGTACTACATAAATCTATATTTTTATGTTAATATTGTCATGGGCCACTTCTGCTGAGTGGGCCTTAATGGTGCGAGTGATGCACATCTTTCCTTTATTTTTATATTATATATTATATTATATAGCTGATTTTATTTGTGTTGCAAATATTTCACAAATCTTTGTCATGTTTTTGAGACAAATGCAATGCAAATATTAATTATTATTATTATTATTATTATTATTATTTCTGTAATTGGTAAAGTGTATCAACAGGAGTTAATCAATTCTGACTTCTGTTAACTATTTAACAATAATTACATCTATATGAAGATATTCCAAACTGCATGTGCAACTATAGCCAGACATGTTTCACATCAGCAGAACATGGCAAAGAAGAGCATCTGCAAAAAAGCTGGTGAAAACAGTGCTCCATTCCAAATCTTTCAAAAATAAATAAATAGGCCTCAATAAAGATAGTGTTTGGCTGAATAAAGAGCCACACACTAACCGGAATCTTTCAGGTGAGGTGTCAGCCTCTTCTGTTATTACACAGCAAAACATTATCTGGCAGATTCAACAGGAAGAGAATCCCACCCAGTCACATTTTCTAGGGGTGTCAATGGTTTTGACAGCTGTCAAAATTAGGTGATTACATTATCAAAATATGTTTTGTTTTGTAAAAAAAAAAAAAACCTTCTAGCTGACAGGACAGCAACTCAAATCACACGGCATGCATTATAGTCCTGGAATGCAGAAGTTCATCCCGGGAACACACAACATGTTGAAACTTGAAGTGGATGGGCTACAGCAGCAGAAAACCAATAAGTCCAAAAATAACTCAAATAAATACCTAATAAAGTGATCACTGAGTGTGCATCCTAACTATAGTCTATCTGCAGACTCCTGCTGTTCACATGGTCTTCACTGAAGCACAAGATGATTTTGAATCTAAAAAGTATAATTTCAGAAGCTCCACTGTAGCCTACCGTATGGCAATTATTATCCTGATGTGTCCACCTAAAGCAGAGGTAACCAACCCTGTTCCTGGAGATCTACAATCCTGTAGGTTTTGTATACTTGTACTTTCACTCAATTACATTTCAGTGACAAATATCACTGTTTTTACTCTTTACATTTTCAATGTACACCTTCACGGTACTTGTTACACATTTCACACATTTTTTCTCTGGCTAAAATATCAATCCCTGTTTTAAACAGTCAATAAAACCCATATCAGTGCTTAAGGAACCCGCCCACACCAATTCTGATCTCCTCTCACTGACCACTTAAACTGTTTTTCAGACAAAATACTTTAATGACTGGGTATGAAATGTTGGTTGCCAGACAGGGTTTGAGTTCTGAAAAAATCTCCTGGGATTTTTTCATGCTGCGGAATAAAATAAATAATAAAAAATCATTTTTGTTCTTTAAAACTATTTTTATTCAGTGACCTCTTGAAGTTGTGCCTTAACTGATTTTAACTGCTAGGGCACAGATAATCTTTTGAAACTACATAATACTACTAATAATGCTAAAGGAGATCATGAATTAATCAAGCAATTACCGCTAGGTGGTTCGAAATAACAAGATGAATATAGGATATTACACAGAACAATGTGCACATGTTCATCTTGGACACGAATAGTCAATACATCAGTGTCGAGATACTAAATGATATGAATATTTTGACACTTAATATATTGGCAACTTACTTCCGATCTTGGGCTGCCCGCACTTGAGAAACTGATATCCTATGCAGTTATTCCATAGTCACCCATATGTCCATCATGCCACAGTAGCGCTGATAGTGTACGGATAAATGGAGGCTATAGTAGAGTGACGCTCCATCGCACAGCAGTGAACTTTATAACTTTTTAATAACCTGTGGCAATAACGCCCCCACGCTGCATTGAAATGGCCTGACTTAAACCGAAACTGCTCTTACGTTTCTGACACGTTGGGACTATTGTACCTATTCTATGTGGTCAAAAGAAATTTGGAACAGGTTTGAACCTGAATAAAGGATACCTCCAATGCCACCGTCATAAATTACCCGATGAGTTACTGCTAAGGTTAAGTGGGTAAGGATAATGAATGAATGAATTAATGAGAACCGGCACTATTGTGAAATGTTTCACTTCTTACTCAATCACTCCAAGGTAATGAGATCAAAAGCGGTGAAATTGTCCTCACGCACATGTACTGACGGAACTTACGAACCACTAAAAAGATGCTCAACGGTTTCCGGCTCTTACCCCATACCGGGATGTGTTGCAGGCAGACGAACGGGAAGTGATGCGTCAAAGTGAGTCAGAGCCCATTGGCTCAGTCCAATCGCTCATCGCTCAGAGGAAAGATTGGGAGTTCCTAACTTCTACTTCTAGCTCTTAGGAGGAACATTTAAGGGGTTGGAACATCCTTAAAGAAGGACCTTAAAGCGATTTCGGGGTCAGGAGCACGTAAAGAAAAAATAGAAAAATAAGCAATTAGAATGAGCCCCATGACTTCACCAACTCGTCTTTGGCTCTGTGAAAAGCCTCCTGCCGCACTTTGCTCCAGCTCCATGTCTCCTTGTGCTGACACAGCAGGTCCTGCGGCAGCTTCAGCATTGACGCCATGTTGGGTCTGAATACAGCCCATAATAGTGGCGTAACCCAGAGTAAGAACCAAACTGGCTGACGTTCTGTGGGGGTGGGGCTTTGTTCTTGGATGAGGCTGTGTGCCAGCCTCCGGCATAGATCGCATGGCCAAGATACTCAACAGACCTGCACTTCTCGTTCAACCCACATTCATTCAGCCATCCAGTGTACGCAGGTGTTCCTCACCTGTGGGTCCTGTCACGCAGGTGTTCCTCACCTGTGGGTCCTGTCACGCAGGTGTTCCTCACCTGTGGCTCCTGTCTGTTATGCAGGTGTTCCTCACCTGTGGGTCCTGTCACGCAGGTGTTCCTCACCTGTGGGTCCTGTCACACAGGTGTTCCTCCCCTGTGGGTTCTGTGGACTGCACACCGGCCGGGCTGGACTTACACCTTGGCCTTCATGTTCAGTCATGAGTTCAGCAAAGCCGTACAATGTCTGACAGAATGTTTTTAAAGAATAAAAAAGCAAGATCCAGTTGTCATTCAAAGATAAGGACAAACATAAGCTGGCCCTATGTGTAAAAATGAAATGTTGGTAATTTCTCCCTCTAATCAAAGCCAGTAATTAGGGACTAAGTGTTGGTTTCCTCCCAGCATTAATAAATAGCAGTGCAATGAAGCATTCTCATTCCCCATTTCACATCAACAAACTTATGACACAGCACTACAGCTTGCTAAGTGCTACTGTAGTGCTACATTTATCCAATGCTGAATTATGTACTAGTGATGATGGAATACCGCTAGTTCTGGTGATTCACTGGCATTTCAGATAACGAAATTAAGAAATCTCTATTTTTGTATTTGATGTGGATAAAATTGAGGTCCCATTGAACAATATATAATGATAACGTTGATACTCAAATCCTAAAGATTTAATGATATAACTGCAGCTCGTCATATTCAAAACATATTCAAACAAATAAAATACATTTTTGAGTTCATTAAAAAAAGCAATCATTCCATTTATAAATGTGAGATGAAATTTACAAGGCACACAACCCCCATCCCCAAATCCCAAACCTGACACGTTAGGAATTTCATTGATAAGGCACTTCACATACAGAGACATAGCCCTCACAGATATTCACCATGTGTACACCAGTCATACAGGCAAAGTTATTTATCCATTTAAAACTAAAAATGTCCCAAGTTATTGATAGAACGAATATCTTGATTTCCTTGTCAGTTAATAGAATGGTTAATTGAATACATTGGTGTAGAAAATGAAAACGTCCCCATCCGACAAACAGTATGTAACATTACATTACATTACATTACAGTCTTTTGGCAACAAAGTGCAAAACTATAAACAGGGACCAATGTGCTTTCACCCCTGTTACTTTCAACCTGGCTCTCCCCTAAAGTTACCACAGTCACATTTGAAACACGTTTAAAATTATGTTTTTTTTGTTGATAGTGGGGTAATGACCTTCGCCTCGGGCAATTTCCAATATTATTTTTTGGCGGAGCAGCAAGTTTACCTGGCCCTTTGCCATTTCCTCCAAAAATATAAGCTTATTAAGGCTGCTTGGGAGGTCGTGTTCATTTCACAGCCAATGCTTCCCCTCATCTCCCTTCAAACAACTTCATTTTGTTTTTACAGGCCAGCAGCTTCATGACCAAGGACTCATAGTCTCCGGCGTGCAGTCCAGTTGGCTCCGACTTACTAAATTTGTTTTTCTCCCAGTAATGCTGCCAGGTTCCGTCCTTGGATGCTCCAAATCCAAAAACATTCACCTGAGACCAAGAGGAAGTAGAGGGACAGTTAAACTGAATATATTTTCATAAATTGCGGTTTTTGGCTTGTACTTACAAGAATAGGACACACAGAGATGTACGCAAATACCCAACATAGCTTCACTTGAGATTAACTCACAAAGGACAGCATTAAATTTAATTAAATTTAATTAATGAAATTTAATCTTGCAAAAATTCCTCCACTGGCTCATCAGGCATAAAGTAAAAAAGGTATCAGGGCATTTCACCAACACTAGATGGCAGTATATGCCAGCTCAAACGTACACTGCATCTGACACTGCACTTTGATTTTGCTTTTTTCTTGGGTAAATTGGATAAAGCCAGTTTGCTCATTATATGGTTTGTTAAAATGTGTAATATGTGCTTACCTCATCACATACGTGGATGGCGAACATCAAGGTTAAGAAGCCGCTGGAGGGATATTTCCCATGGCGTTCAAGCCACACATCATGGACATACTTTAAGAACGTGGGGTTATATATTAACACCTGTGTTCAAAGAAATCATAAAAGTCACCAAATCTGCACAAAAGACATACTATATGTAGAATTTGTATAGTCACACACACAGGCTGACTGACTGTGATCCCCTGACCTTTTACTAGTGAGTGGGTAAAGTTGCCTGCTTTTACAACCGCGACTCATCGCTCTGTACTCTCGTAGGAAGCAGGACGGGTAATCAAGGCATCTGTTTTCTTCCAAAGCAACCCCCTCTATTGTCTGATTGTCTATTCAGGCCTCCAGCCGTTAAAACTCATTACGACGGGGCAACATTGTTTACGGCACCGAGAGGTTGGGAGGGAATCCTTCCTGCCAGGCCCGACCTTCTCCTGAACCCTTTATGACTCTCTCCCTCTTTACTCAGTCACTGAATGGTGTGTACAGCACTGGATGTTTCATGGCAAGGCCAATTATGATAAAATTCATGTTTGGTATCATTTTTCTTGGTTTAGTGTGATTGGTACAATGGTCTCCTTTCCGTAGCAATGTACTAAGGATATCATAGCCATCCAGGAACCTAGGGAAAGCTATGGAAATCTGACCTAAGAAAAGTCATCTGGTTCAACCCCCCTGTCTAGATCCCCATTAGTGATAATTTACAAATGGTTAATTATGGACCCAATTTTATGGTCAAACATCAAAGGCCTGGTTTGCTACTTAAGGGGAAGATACAAGGGGTCTGGGAGATCTGTTTCCAGACTCCCGCACCTGCCGTGTGTGTAGAAACCCTTGCCAGGTATGACAATGTTTTTACTTTGTACTCTGTGTAAAAGTGTATTATATACTATGATTTGTAACTTTGTGTTTTGGTTGTAATTTGAAGAAGTAACCTACCTGGCAAAATAAATTGTTAAACTTGATTTGTTTGGTTTTCCTCACTGACACTTAATGTTATACAGGGAATGCTTGCTTTACCCCCTCGAACTGGTCTAGGGAGGATGAATATTTACGCTTAATGTATCACGGCGTATAGCACCCGTAGACCTATGATGGTAAATCCCTCGCCTCCGCGTGGTAGTTCATTCATGTCGAGCACAGCCGTAGCTAGGTTGGTCTGCTTGGGTCCCTAGGCTGTAAACAGATCTACCCAAGAGTAGCTATTCCTGCGACCTCTGATGACTGTAGATATCTAGTCAGTTCGTGAGACGTGCACATAACGCGTGATGTGACATGCGGCGGTACCAGCAGAGGACTGTTCGGAGAGTAAATCTCAGTACAGGATTCCCGTAACAATCAAGTCCAAATTTAGATAATGAGAATATTATACAAATGGACCTAACTATATTAAAACAGAGTCAAAGTCAAAAGAAACTGTAAAATGCACCATTCCCGGAGTTCGGGTCAGTCCATATCAGTAAAAAAAGGAAGGCAGAGTGATACTGCTGTCTTTGTCACTTGGTATTTCTCTGACTGATCTAGTTTCTCTACGGAATGGGTTCAATTGGGTAATAACATCAACCTCTTCCCAAGCAGCACCTGAAGGACACGCAGATACCTTCGGCCTACACAGCTAACTTCATCATTGGGTTAGCAGGGGCTTACACACACTTAAACAGAAGCAAGTTGTGACATAAGACTCTCACCTTATTCTTGTCTGCATTAATCTTGGCCATCACCGGCATCCAGGTGCTGTTGAAAACAGAGAGCTGTCAATAGCCTGCTGGGTGCCACTTAGTCCAATGACGATCCACAAGATCACAGAGTCCACTAGTACCCCAGGGCAGGACACTTGGAGCATCCATGGCAGCACTGAACCAAGAGCTGATACTTTGCCTAACTTTAAAAAACTTTGCCTGACAATTTTAAACCCTCACCCGGTTTAAACGAAGTGCTGCTCACAAAGGCAAACTTGATGTCAACTTGTGTACAAAATATAGTAAAGATATCGACAGGCAAGTGTCCCCAAATCTACCCAAATACAAAACATCTGCATATCTTTTTGTCCAGACACATGAATGATGTTTTTCTATTAAAACAGATTCTTTGATACAAAATGTCAAGAAAATTCACCTTCACATGTGTTTTATTCACATATATGAGAGTATGATTTCATGAAGCTCTCCAAAGTGTAGAAAAAGCTCTCCGAAAAAGTATTACACAACCTAATGCTTTCTAACAAGTCTGCATCACTTTTACAATGGAACTTTATTTCAAAATTAGGGTAACCAGAGGCCCATTAACCCTAATTAATGACCCTAACATTAAATTCAAAGCGTAATGATGAAAACTGTTGCTTCTTTTTCATCCAAAAACAAAGTGAGTGAGCACCACAGCAGCTTCTGACGAGGGCTCTTGTTTCTCAGAGCTGCATTCAGCTTCTTAGATCAATGTTCAAACACAAATGCATTCCCAATGTAGCCCATGGCCACCTACCGTTTCACAGTGCCTGTGGTCAGAGCACTAGAGATCCACTCCAGATCCAAAGTCTTGAATGGTATCAGCAGCAGGCTTGTGTCCTTTTGCAGGTTTGTGGCACTTTCTGGGTACATGACACGATGGGTGGTTCTGTTCCCTACGTCCTTTTCATAGCCCAAAAGGGGAGCTTTGTTCATTCTGCAGAGACAATATGTATATATATATATATAATATATATATATATCAGTGGAGGCTCCTCCATAGAGGTGGAGGAGGCCTGGCCTCCCCAATAATTTGAGAGAAGAGAGAGATTAAAAAAAAACAATAAATATATTTATTTTATTTATTTATTTTAACAAAAAACATATTTTTTATTTTTTATATTCATATTATTTTAGTTTTGTTCATAAATCTAAATTTTCCCATGGCTAAAACCCAATATTGCAATTGTAAAGCAACAGGCCAGATTTCCCTATCAGTTTGTATTAAGGGAGGCCAGGCCAGGCCAGGCCTCCCCTAGGAAATGAGATTCTCATAGAAGTCAATGTAATGCATTTTTTTTCATGCCAATATGTGATTGGCCAGATCACTGAAAATGGGTGGGCAACGGAGGCCTGGCCTCACCATGCATTGTGTCCAGGGCAAAGATTGACATTTTGTTCGTCCAATCACATGCTACTGGTTCATTTGGAATCAACTATCCTTTCCTTTCTATTCAACACAGAAGCCATTTTGAGAATTCGCTAGTCACTTCAGTCAAACAAACACTCGCCATAGTGGCTACGAGTGTCCTATCAACTTGTGCTTTTCAGGAAATTTAGAGAACACCCCTGGCTATCATCCCTGGAGTGTATAGCTCATTTGGCCAAACACTTTTGCTTAAAACTACCTCGGAAGTCGGCGAGATTCTAGCGCAATTTGAGATCTTGGGCTGGAGATATGCAGATTCCAGATACTAGGGAGTGAGAATGACATTCAATAGGTCATGTTAGACACCATTTGGGATTTATTGAACAGTTTTATTTTTAATGTAGTCCATTTTGTTTTATTACAAGTCAATTTAATAATCTTCCATATCAAATTACCGAATTGTTGCTCTGTGAGGAAATTCACTCTAAATACGAATACGAGTGCTGCCCTCTAGTGGATAACGTTAACGTTAGATAAAGCCAACTGGAACCATATTTTTACATATTTTATATTAAATATATTGAATAAAACTACATATGATAAAGAAAGTGTTATCTTATCTTTTTTATATGCTAAACTTGATTAAATTGGTGATTACATGTTGAAGCTGTAGAAGAATGAAAAATGTAAGCTAAACAAAATTGTTTTTAACTACATAATTAAAATTCCTGCCTTTTACACATGTTCACTTGGCATTTATATTACATCCAAATGTCATTTCTCAGCTTAATTATCAGGCAGGCTCATAGACTTACATCAATGTCATTTCTTCAGGAAGGCACAAGGCTAAGCTCTGCACAATGAATTTCATCAGCCAGAACTTTCTGACTGTAGCTTACACTCCAAATAGTATGCCTTTGGCCAGCACAAAGACAGATAAGAGAACAGGGAACATTCCATCGCGAGTGAAGTGAGCAAGCGGAAAAAAATGGCCTCCTCAATTCTGGAAGTCACCAGCCTCCACTGATATATATATATATCGCTCTTAGAGAACTGACTGCTATGTAAACTAGTCTTGACATAGATTTTTGACAATGCAATCATGAGAGCTGCATTTATGTGGCCCAAGTTTACGAGACAACCAGGAAACATCATTATGGTTTCTGTAACGTGATGGGAGAAATATGTTTCAACACTATTGGCACAGAAAATACACTGGCTGGTATTCAATTAACATTTCTCCTTCACTTACTAATAAATGCAAGCTTTGTACCTTTTCTTTGATGGATGGAAGAAACACATGGCAGGAATTTTACTTTTCTGCCTCTGCTTTTAATAGTTAGTCAAGGTCAGTGAGTTACAATAACAGCACAGCTTTCTTATGCATTTATTAATGCACCCAAAAACAAACCCAAACACACAGACAGGGTCTAGCCTAACACTGTCAGTCCCGAAGCAGGCCGAGCTATCCAAAAAGATATTAAAATAATGTAAATAAAACATGACATGGCCAAGAAGGCGTATTGCTAGAGGGCCTAGTGGGGCCAGGCGTTATATCACAAACCTTATAAATAATTTGGCGAAGATGATATATACGGTTGGATAATTTAGTTTGTAAGTTTGAACTTCTATTAATATGTTACCAATAGTCGTGATAAATGGGATGTTTTAAAGTATTCCTGCAGTGTTTTATTCATAAATAACACTACTTTCTCTGATAACGCAATCAAGCAGTCGGGGCATGGAGTGCATAATCGATCACAGACAGGTCGATAGGCCTAGTAATGTCGCACGTAGAAGCTATGCGTTAAGCAACCGCCGAAGGGATAGTTCGGAGAAAACACGTAGAAAAGTTAACAACTTTCGTAAGGTATACCTTTCGCGTCTTCGTAAACTGCTAAGAGACACCGTTATTGAAAATCAGGCTGAATCGGTCACCTTATGACGAAGTCATTGGAGTCAATGATGGATCCGTAATCGGATCCGTTGAGGTTCCCAGAATTCCCGACTACAGCACAAGTCCTGCAGCGATTGGGCGCTGAGTCGTTGTAGTGTCCCTCCCCAGGGACGACCTTGAATAGTTTCCGCACCACATCTCCGTAGTTGGCATTTTGCTTAGTCTGTAGCCTCTGGGGACACAATAAAGACACACAACAGAGACTCTCAGCTGCTCGAGAGTCAATCAGCAAGAGCAACGATAGCTGCAGAACAGAACAAAACATTTATTTGCGTAACCCCAGGCGAATGAAAGGTTATGCTGTATTTAAATTTTTAAATACAGCATAACCGGCGGTCGAGCTGCACGTTCACGCCTGTTTTCCGTTCTGGTTCCTCAGAGGAGGAATGACTTGCCTACCACTGTCAGGACAGCAGAATCCCGCCCCCTATTTCGACGCAGACTAAAAACACACCTTTTGAAACTGTACCTTAGTCCTCCCTCCTGATTTCCCCCCACTCTTCCGATATCCCTGTTGTCTAACCCCCCCCCCCCCCCCCCCCAAAAAAAAACCAAAAAAAAACTTGCACTTACGATGACTGTATTTTTTGTTTAGAACAGCACTTCATGTGTATTTTACTAGTTATGGATGTGATGCTTTAACTTGTGGAAGAACCTATGCACTTGTAAATTGCTTTGGATTAAAAGTGTCTGCCAAATGACTAAAATGTCAATGTAAATGTAGGTATTTATTAGACATATTTCTTAGACTTATTAAGTCTTCTGCTGCTGTGGCCTAACCACTTACAGTGATGATGCGTTGTGTGGTCAGAGATGCTCTTCTGCTTAACACTGCTGTAATGTGTGGTTATTCGCGTTACTGTCACCTTCCAATCAGCTTTGACCAGTCTTGGCCTTCTCCTCTGACCTCTCTCATGAACAAGGCGTCTCTGCCCCGCTGAAATGCTGCTCACTGGATGTTTTTTTGTTTTTCGCACCGTTCTCTGCAAACTCTAGAGACTGTAGTAAGTGTAAATCCAAGGAGATCAGCAGTTTCTGAGACACTCAAACCACCCTGTCTGGCACCAACGATAATTCCATGGTCAAAGTTACCTAGATCACATTTGTTCCCCATTCTGACATTTGGTCTGAAAAACAGCTGAACATCTTGATCACATCTGCATGTTTTTATGGATTTAGTTGTTGCCACACAATTGGCTGATTCAATATTTGCATTAACAAGCTGGTGCACAGGTCTACCTAATAAAGTGCTCACTGAGTGCATATTGGTGATTGTAGTTTTGCAGGTGATCATATTTGTACTTCATAATGTTCGGTTTTGAAAGTGAACTCATACACTTTTATAAAGGTGCATTTTAATGCATTCATGCTGAACATTTGCTTTAGAAAAGGACAAACATGAACAATATTTTTAACATTTTTACAAATGTACATGGGGGGGCACTATTCAATGCAATTCTATTTCCTGCATTCAACATTCATCACAACAAAACTCAAAGCCTCGCTTCATTATATACTGTTCAACTATTCAACATTCATCACAACAAAACTCAAAGCCTCGCTTCATTATATACTGTTCAACTATTCAACATTCATCACAACAAAACTCAAAGCCTCGCTTCATTATATACTGTTCAACTATTCAACATTCATCACAACAAAACTCAAAGCCTCGCTTCATTATATACTGTTCAACTATTCAACATTCATCACAACAAAACTCAAAGCCTCGCTTCATTATATACTGTTCAACTATTCAACATTCATCACAATAAAACTGAAAACCTCACTTCATTATATACTGTTCAACTATTCAGCATTCATCACAACAAAACTCAAAACCTCATTTCATGATATACTGTAACCTCTAAAACTCTGTCATGCATGATTATGTAGTAATGGATAACATACCTGTCTGCTTGGGTGTAGTACGATTCTTGGATGCTTTGTGCTTAATCTTGATCGATGTATAAGGACGTGTGAATGTTTAACATAATGGCCATTTATGATTTAGATAATTATTTGTTAAACAAAAAAGGTCAGATGCATATCATGCAAATATGCAAATATGCAAATAGTTTGGGTGTGGATTTGCATTATTATTATTAATATTATAGTTAGGGCTAATGGTTGCGAATTTGCCTATATTTGTTTCATGTGCCTAATGATGTGTTTTTGGGCCACGTTTACAATGACGTGAGAGGGCAAAGGCTATAGGCCTATATGACATATAGGAAGTTGAATTGCTGGGGTCGAAAGCCGATGGCGTTTGCTATAGTTTGGTTAAAAATACTATTTTGACCACACGCTACCTCGATTATAATATGTTTTTCGTTCAGTTAAAATACAATGTCTAATTTACAACTATGTTTCGTTCATGTTTTGGTGCTGCAAATGGACAAATAAATTATTTTAATTTTGCAAACGGAGCCCGAGGGAAGAAGTGCGTTCGTCCAGCCAGGCTATGCGCTGCTTCACGGTTTGGAACAAATGGTTGAATTCGTCAAAACAAAAGTCAAAATTGTATTAACATGTTTTCCAAGTTGGCAATGGATATTCTGTTGACTAGCACCAAAGCCTCATTGTCATTGTAATTTCCCCCAAAGCCAAGTGGGCCATTGAGAACCCAGCCAAGAATGTTTTTTTCTGCATAAGGTCCACTACCTACACTGTTTACTATTTTCCAAGGTTCTAAAGCTCTTGGAGCATCGACACCGATTAGTAGCCCAATGCTGCCGTCAATTGGCGTTACGTCAACCTCCTCCAGGTAAGACCATTTCCTTATAGCCTCCACTTTTGGAACATTGTCACGTGTCACTGGAATTGATTTTTGTGTAAAAACAGCAGGCAGTTTAAGAAATGTGTCGCTGTTTAATGCAGCTGCTTCTATGCCAGCTATTTTATAACTGGTTATTGGTTTTTCTTGACCCATTGTTTTTAAAAGTATCTGTTTTTTCTTTTTTACCAGGGGCACGAAGCTTCATGGACAGCTCCCCGGATCTAGGTAAGCATGTGTTTCTATGCATTTCGTTCCTTTCTCCAGTTTCACTTTGACAGGCCCAATTGATAGAGCCCAGTCTTGTGTTCCGGCCCCAGTACGGCTACCTGTTGCCAGAGAGACCACCACATCAGAATCTACAGATTCTAGGATATTCTGAGGCTCTCTTTGATTTTCCTTTGTTTGTATGCGCAAAATTGTTGGATGATTTAGTTCACACACATTGCAAGACATGCGCTTCTGACAATTTCTGTTCATGTGACCTGTCTCCAAGCACCCAAAGCACATGCCTTGTGCTTTCAAGAATTCCACCTTTTCGTTATTTGGTTTGAAATATTTCACATACTTCCACTGAGTGATTTTTGTTGCAGAACACGCAGGGCATTGTGAATGCACTTGAAATACTGATTATGGTGGGGGCTTGTTTGTTATCATATAACTGAAACTTTGTTTGCTAAACATAGGTGAAACTGCCGTAGCAAAACTGCTTTTGTAACCTACACTAAGTTGATAAGGTAGTGATGGGGTTCCTTTAAGAAGTTTTTGCCGCATTTTAGGCTATTTTCTGCGGTAGCGTCACAGTTTACGGCAATAGTAAGGAGGGCAGTATAAATGCACTGGTAGAGCATGTGCGCGCCAGAACGTAAGTGTGCAGACTTGAGGCAGTAGCAGTACAATCCTGTAAAGTAACCGCTGCACCCACTGGCGATAATTCTTGCTCCTACAAAGTTTGCAATTACATGCCTCTCATATTAGGTGTCGGAGACTGAGAAGAGTTCGTCTTGGGTCATCCGTCAGTTGCCTGGTGGACACCACTAGAGGGAGCCCCGCTGCCGCTCATAAATTTTCTTCCTTTCGTCAACGGGATCAAGTAGGAATTGGAACAGAATTTTTTTTATGACAGGGGTACCCGTTTAACTTTGACTCCTACGGTTTTTTTTTTTTTTGTTGTTGTTTTTTTCTCCAAACAAACATGTTCATGGACTGAGTCTAGATAGTTCAATTTGAGAATTCCGATCAACACATTCAGAGGTTGTTAACAAGCTGCAGCGTAAAAAATATTATTATGTTCGGTCTTACAAAATAAGATTTTGTGATTACCAGTTTTTTATTTTTATGCTGTATCATTGTGTAAGTTTCCTTTTCACATTTGCAAAGAAAACTGTATGCTATGTGCAATTGTGCGTTCCAGTTCAGACAATAGAAACTAAAATTTTCCCTGTGGTCCCTACTCTAAGCTGGCTTCTGCATTCTTAATATTTAATATAGGGGTTACACTTTCAAGTTTTATTCAATGCACTTTGAATTTCCCCGAATATTGGATCCAACATTATTCGAGATCGTTTCTCGAAATAAAAGTAAATCTCTAAATGCTGCTCTGTTTGTGTTTGTCATACATGTTGCAGACAACTGTTCTCCAGCTTTCGCGCAGCTTAAAAGTCAGTTTTGACAGAATGATTTTTAAATCGGAAGGTGTTTCAAGATCTGTCATATAATCCATCTCTTGCATTGTGTTGTGACAACTGTTAAAAAATATAGCATGAGACCTCAGACCAGATGCATCCTCTGCCTTGGTAACAGGCCACGTCAATGCCTTGTCCATAAAAGCAGATGTGATTCTTATTTTATTCCCGAAATGTCATTCAAGCTGTTCCTTATCTTCCTGATATCCTTTACCCGGCGGCATATGCAAACAACTGCGCACAACATTTCTTGGTTCTCCAGATGTGTATTGTTCCAAGTAGTATAGCCTTTGTTACATATCGTCAGTTTTGGTTTCAATGGTTTGCTCAAAAGATTTAATGAAAGATGTGAATTGAAGTAGGTCACCAGAAAAAAATGGATATTTCTCTTTTTGGAAGTTGAGACAATGCATGTTGCTTTACCAGCAGCTCTGTAATTTCATTTTGCTTGTTCATGACGTCAAGAGAATCATAATTATATGAACAAGCGATAGGCCTATATTTAGAAGTTTGATTTTCGACTGTGGGTTGGGTAGGCCTAGGCCCTTTTGTGCAAATTAAATATGAGCTTTGGGTTCTGATTTAACCTGAGTTGATGTGGGTTTGGGCTTATTTTGTTTTGTATATTTGCTTTGTTAGAACCTTTTTTGCCGTCGTTACAATATATTCGGTTGATGTTCTAGAAGTTGCAAGACTCGCCCTTTCTGTGCGTAAAAACTGGGACTCTGTAAGGATTAAGCATAAACAAGCTGGTGCCCAGGTCTACCTAATAAAGTGCTCGCTGAGTCCAAAATTCAACACTTTGAATAAACTATTATCAGTGTAGAGGCTTGGGTTCATACCAGCCATTATGATCGTGCTCCTTTTCCTCATCCGACAATAAAGATTGACCATTCACTTGTAAATCCATGAACTCAGACAAGCATTCATCAAAGAGATCAATCTGGTGTTTAACTTCATTATCGTCACGCCCGGTCTCGATAAGAGCATTTATTTCATTACGCTTCCGCGTGAGGACACCCAGGATTACTCACGGTTCACCAGGGAATATCTTCCAAATTTAAAGTTATTCTTTTCCAGTAATCCGAGTCTCCAAACTCCGTTATCGAAGAACAAATTTGACTTTTGTTTCGACGAATTCAACCATTTGTTCCAAACCGTGAAGCAGCGCATAGCCTGGCTGGATGAACGCACTTCTTCCCTCGGGCTCCGTTTGCAAAATTTAAATAATTTATTTGTCCATTTGCAGCACCAAAACATGAACGAAACATAGTTGTAAATTAGACATTGTATTTTAACGGAACGAAAAACAAACCTCACTTCATTATACTATATATTGTATCTCAACCCCTGACATACCGTTCCATACATCACAACAATACTCAAAACCTCACTATTTTGTTAATATTATTCTTTTTTCTGTTCATTTTTATTCACATTGCATGTATGACTTTCCTTCCAATCAAATATTGCTAAATGTATGTCGTATGTTTTACCATGTTTATAAAACTCAGCATTTGTGTAAAAGTTGTCCCCTGAAATGGGGGCTGGCGGAGGGATGAGATGAAAAAGAATCCATGTTTGTGTGTGCTTACCTGCCACCAGTAATAGGTGCTCTTCGAAAGTATGGCGTTCTCCTGCGACAAGAGCGGCGATATGGACGTGTTAAAGCGCTTCATGAACCAGGGGTCTTCATCCTCAACAGAGATGCACTGGCGGCAGGCACACAGTGCCTTGGAAACGGGTTTGTCGGACTGCCGATAGTCAAGTTGTAATAAGTATAATGACAGATTGCTGTAGCTAAATAAAACTAAGGTAGCAGCACAGCTGCAGAACAGCACAATCAAAAGCTTGCTTTTCAGATGCTTGAGGTCCACCATTTTGGTAATGATGTTGTGTTTGTGATGCTGGAAAGAGTGGGGAAAAATGCGCGTAGTTTACATTTCCTGCTTGGCAAACTGCATGTAATGTGCTTAGAGGTACAGATTAAAAAAACAACCATTGTCTGAACGGGAGGGAAAATGTGACGGTTTGAAGCAAAAGGAGGAAGCAGAAACATGAGACAGGCACCCTCCATCAACAGCACCATTGAAAACTGCTCTTAAAATTCCACACCCGGAAAGAAAACAAAGGAGAATTGAGCATGTTGCTCCATGGCAACATATCTATATATATCAGTAATGTACCTGGAACATTCCCCAACAGAGGGATTGCTCTCTATAGATAGTTCCCAACCAACCTCTCCTACACGAGACTCATCATTTTTGGGGTTTATTTATTTATTTGTGTACTTTTAATCGGGTAATTTTTTGGGTTTCATTTTTCATTAAAAAAAACGGATGAAAATTTGATTAAAATGTGACAGCCTTAAAAACGGATAAAATAACAAAAATAACAATTTAACCAGGATAAATCTTTTACACATTGTTCTTTCTTTTAAGGAGGTCGGATATGTTGCGCCTGCACATTTTGTGACATTCGCACAGTGACAGCCGCAATTTGTATGATTATTATGGGCTTTATTTAACCAGGGAGATCAATTAAGGACACATTCGTACAAGGACAACCTGGCAAGTAATAGTGTGAGAGTCGCACATCCGGGATCCGGGTTTATTCGCATTCAATGGTTTTTTCCATGGTGACATTTTCTACCAATCTGGTCACATGATATGCCCTAGCTAACCGTTTGAGTGTGAATACGACTTTTAATGCGCCTTGTTAGCTCCAGGGAGACGTTGACCTCAATTGCATCTAGAATCTATCAGATTTCCCGGCCAGTTCTAACTTTAGTGTACAATAAAACGTGAAACTGATCACGAATCCGCAGCCAGGGTGCAACTTTGTACATCATTATTTGTGAAAAGACGTTATCGATAGGCCAACATTTTGGCAGTTTTTGCCATTATTGATCGTCCATCGATTGAACATCGGAAGACATGGTACATATGATAATTAGTTATCGTAGCCTAGATCTGGCAACGCTATAGGAATGCCTGCTTTCATCTCGAAACGTTTTGCTCAAACACAAGGGGGATCTAACCTTCTATTAGAACTTCGCACGACAGGCTAAAATTGTTATTCTTTTCACAGCAAGGGTCCAGCGAACAAACTTCAATGACAAAAACCTACAGAGACATCAATGTGAAAAACAAAAAACCCTCGTGAACATCAATTTAATCGGAATTGTCCTTGGCCTATTTTTAAACAATTGGGGAATTTTCGGAGTGAATTGGTTAAAACGGACAATGATGAGCCTTAAATATACAATGGGCTCCAGAATGATAAAGTAACGGAGGCCGAAAGTAACATGGGTGTTTTCTCTAAAACGATGGGAGCTGCAATGACGTGGTTACTTGTGCATGCGCATATAACGAGCTTCATACAAAATATCGGCGCCATCGGAGCAGTTTGGTGGAGCTACCGTCGAGAAACTTTTTTGCGCGAGTTGTGTTTACTTGTTTAAGTTGGCTAACATATGTAATTGTCTTGACACATCTCGTGACTAAATGACAGTGTAACGCGGCGCTTCTTTTATAACAATAGAGAGATTCAAACAACAGTACAGGTCCAGGCAATCAGTTAAGTGAATATACAAAAAAATGCTTTATTATAAGAGATGCCACTTGATACACACACACACACACACACACACACACACACACACACACACACACACACACACACACACACACACACACACACACACACACACACACACACACACACACACACACACACACACACACACACACACACACACACACACACACACACACACACACACACACACACACACACACACACACAATTACTCCTACCCTTTTGCCTCAACTATGGGCCTCGTTGAACAGCTAGGGGTGGGGCTGGCCGTTAACCCTGGCCAAAGGGCTAAGCTGTACCCTGACTAATAAAATGATAAAATAAAGATCTTGCTAAGTGCAGTTGTCAAGCTAAAACATTATAATACAAAATGAGAACAGAAGAGAGCAATCGCAGGTAACGTGGAACACTTATCTGGCACCCCGCAATTAGTCCAGTCAGGTGCGCTGAATTAGGCTACTTGGGGATAGCAGGTAAATTACGTGGGCGTGGCAGATAAACTCCATTCATCACAATAGCATAGGCTTCAAGTCTTGGATACTAGCCAGGGACAAGTGACAGGAGAGAGGGGAAGTAACGTCCTATTAATAAAGCATTTTTGTATTTTCAACAGAAACAGTTCATTCTATGTTGCCAAAATCAACTCGCTAATGTTTGAAAATTAGTCTACAAATATTGCATCGTTATAATTGTGATTGCTTTATCAGACCTCGCTATTAAACTCAAATTACGAATTTCAGTATCTGTGCGTTATGCTGTTAGCTTTCATGTATAATTTGTTGATGTTTTGCGGAAAACCGTCATGATGCTCTTTGTCTTTGTTTACGCGCTCCTGTTCTGTTTGTCTTTGAAATAAACGTTATGTTTGGAGTGGTTTTAATGTAAATTAAAGACAATATATTAAGTGTCAAGATATTCATATCATTTAGTATCTTGGCACTGATGCATTGACTATTCGTGTCCTATATGGACATGTGCACATTGTTCTATTATAGTATCCTATAGTTATCTTATGTCGAATAATATTCTATATTTATTTCGAACCACGTAGCGGTAATTGCTTGATTAATTGATTATCTCAGCAGGAGTCTGCAGATAGCCTATAGTAAGGATACACACTCAGTGATCACTTTATTGGAGATATTTTTGGACTTATTGGTCTTCTGCTGTTGTAGCTCATCCGCAATTCAACATGTTGTGTGTTCCGGGATGTTCTATGTCACTATAGTAATGTAACTGTAACTGATACCCACAGCGTGATTTGAGTTGCTGTCACCTTCCCGTCAGCTAGAACCAGTCTGGCCATTCTGTGAGAACCAAACATTATATTTATTTATTTTTATTTGACCTTTATTTTACTAGGTCCCGTTGAGATTTACATCTCTTTTACAAGGGAGTCCTGGCCAAAATGGCTTAAAATACAACAAATAACACAGATTGTGCATTACGCACAGCAAGACACAGAAGAACATAGACAATATACAAATAATTTAGGCTAACACAAAAAAAACATTTAGGTAAATATTTAGTGCATACAGTGTCCATTGAATCGCTGATAAGCAGTTAAATGTTTTTTAAAGGTATCAGTGTATTAAGCTTCATTTTCTCTTGTAGCTTCTTCCATGCTGAGAGAACAGCATCGCTGAAAGCTTTCTCATGTACAGACAGTACAAACATTTGGAACAACAAAATGAAGTCATGTGATCTCAATGCACATGAATTTGTGTTTGTCCATTCTAGCAAATAACTTAAATACAGTGGGAGCTGACCAAGGACAGCTTTATAAATCGAAATTAACCAATGGTATTGCCTACGGGCTGAGAGTGAGGGTAGTCCAGCTTTCTGATACAGGGTACAGCGATGTGTGTGTTAAGTAGAGTCAGTCATGAACCTTAATGCTGCATGACATGCTGTATAACACTGCCCAATATGCTTAAGCAGGATTTACCTGCACACGTGTAATTAACATCTCCATAATCAATCACTGACAAAAATGTTGCCATAACAAGTTGTTTTCTGGGATGAAATGAAAAACATTTGGTTCTATAAAAGAAATTGATTTTCAGTTTTTCTACATGACTTGTGAAAGAAAGTTGACAGTCCAAATGAAATCCTATGTACTTGTAAATATTTACCTGCTCTATTAATTTACTTTGTCGGGTTAACTCAGTCTTATCTGCATTCAAAACCAGTTTCAAATTGCGCAAGTGGTCCTGAATGCTATTAAAAGCAGTCTTCCAAGCTGTAAAAGTATATAATACTGTGTCATCTGCATAAAAAATGAAGATGGTATTTGTCACTTTTTGACCCAGTTCATTTACATGAATAGTAAACAGGATAGGGCCGAGAATCTAACCCTGGGGCACCCCATTACGTATGACCATAACATTTAATGTATAATTATCCATTTGGACACATTGACTCCTGTCAAAAAGATCATTTTCATGCCAGCTATATTGATCCGTCTATCTTTCAATATAGCATGATGCACCATATCAAAGGCCTTGGATAAGTCTAAGAACAAGGCTGTGCAATGCTGTTTCTTATCCAAGCTTGAGTTATGTCATTTAAAACCTGTTGTACCGTGTTTTTTAACAATAACAATAAAAGAAAAATAGAATAATAAAGTGTGGAAAGAGTGACTTGTGTACACATATGAACACACAGACCAACGGACAGACAGACAGGAGGATGAACATTGTGTACACATATGGACACACAGACAGACAGGAGGATGAACATTGTGTACACATATGGACACACAGACCAACGGGCAGACAGACAGGAGGATGAACATTGTGTACACATATGGACAGACAGACAGGAGGATGAACATTGTGTACACATATGAACACGCAGACAGACAGGAGGATGAACATTGTGTACACATATGAACACGCAGACAGACAGGAGGATGGACATTGTGTACACATATGAACACGCAGACAGACAGGAGGATGGACATTGTGTACACATATGAACACGCAGATAGACAGGAGGATGAACATTGTGTACACATATGAACACGCAGACAGACAGGAGGATGAACATTGTGTACACATATGAACACGCAGACAGACAGGAGGATGAACATTGTGTACACATATGAACACACAGACAGACAGGAGGATGGACATTGTGTACACATATGAACACGCAGATAGACAGGAGGATGAACATTGTGTACACATATGAACACGCAGACAGACAGGAGGATGAACATTGTGTACACATATGGACACACAGACAGACAGGAGGATGAACATTGTGTACACATATGGACACACAGACAGACAGGAGGATGAACATTGTGTACACATATGGACACACAGACAGACAGGAGGATGAACATTGTGTACACATATGGACACACAGACAGACAGGAGGATGAACATTGTGTACACATATGAACACGCAGACAGACAGGAGGATGAACATTGTGTACACATATGGACACACAGACAGACAGGAGGATGGACATTGTGTACACGTATGAACACGCAGACAGACAGGAGGATGAACATTGTGTACACATATGAACACGCAGACAGACAGGAGGATGGACATTGTGTACACATATGAACACGCAGACAGACAGGAGGATGGACATTGTGTACACATATGAACACGCAGACAGACAGGAGGATGAACATTGTGTACACATATGGACACACAGACAGACAGGAGGATGAACATTGTGTACACATATGAACACGCAGACAGACAGGAGGATGGACATTGTGTACACACATTGTGGTGCCTCGGGGGGGATCCTGAGGTGCAGTGGGCGGGCGCAGCTGGAAACCAGACACAGGAGATAGCAGATATCAGAAAAAATGATTATTTTTATTTTTTCTGTGTTTTTATTTTCGGGTTATTGGTGATAGCGCCCCCCCTCAGGGCAAGGGTAGGGGAAAACTGGAGAAATAAAAGGGGCCGTTCAGGCAAAATAAACTCAGGTTCTTCCCAGACTGGAGTATGCTCCAGGGCCTCCTCCCTCCTTCCCTCTTCAGCTGCGTCAGGGCTGGGGGGAAACACAAAGATATGGGGTAAGTAGGATGGGATTTTATTAGGCTCATGTGTCCGGTGTCCGTTTCCAGGTCTTTGGGGTTGCTGTTTGTAAAGGTGGGGTCTCCTTCAGGGTCAGTACAGCAGGGCGTAGACGGTCCTTCCTCTTTCTGCCTTTCACACTCTCACACGCTCAGGAATGGCACCGACTGAACCTGTTTGCAGCCTCGACCGCGCCTTAAATACCATTCCCTGCTCATTAGGAAACAGGCTGCAGCTGAGTCATTACTTTTCCACTCTGCTCACTCACGTGCACTGTCTGGCGTCCTGGACTGCAGGTAGAGGGATCTCTCTCCAAAGTGCTGATCTCCCCATCACCTCTAGGAAGTTTGGTCACTTTTGCTTTGTTGTTTGTGTGTTTATTTGTTTGTTTAAAAAAAAAAAATTCAAATAGGCCCTGGTCCTTATCTTTGTTGTACAGGTAGCAATTGAAATTGTACTTCCCTCTAGGGTCTTTCAGCGCACTTATCCCTAGTTATGGGTATGCACTTTGTTGTACGTCGCTCTGGATAAGAGCGTCTGCCAAATGCCATTAATGTAAATGTGTTGGTGGTCATCGTGAAGGTGTTCCTTCAGATTTGAGTCCAGAAGTCTGAATCGTAGCAGAGTGATAAGTCTTTTTCCCAGGCTTGGATGGGGAGGGATATTGTTAGGTCTGTGGTTGATATTAGTTTGTATAATTTGGAGATAATTTTTTTGGTGTTGATTATTTTATTAATTTCATCCATTAGCGGAGGTGGTTGTAAGTAGTTTTAATTTTATATTTTAAAAAAGATTTTAATTGAAAGTACTGGTCTTGCTAAAAAGTATTGCTCTTTCCCAATGATACATCCGAGAAGAGTCACGACTGGTCTCCTCCTGGCTCCTTGACCACAGCAACAGCCTCTTTACACTGCAGACTAACCCCCCCTCTCTCAGCAGGGCGGGGGGGGGAGGACTACTACTAACGAATGTTGTAGCGGCGGTACACTAGTAAAGAGAGTTTGAGAACCACTGCTTTATGTCACCAGTAACACAATGTAATAATAGGAATGCAACAGAGTAAAGTCCATTATTAGGAACCCTTGGCTGTATAGTCTAGGGGACAGACAGGTGGGAAGCGCAACATATTACAGTATACCAATGTGTTGACACTAGTGAAACGGTGTGAACAAATGACAATGACCACAAAATAAAATGATGGGTGTTTATTTGGCTACAAAGTTACCAGACTAAGGAGAAAAGGGAGAGAACAGTGCCAAAGAAAATAAACAATTATAAACATTCCCTTACTTAATCTACCAAAATCTAGACCATAGCCGTAATGACCGGCTACTAGCTAAACTAGCCAAAAACTACAGTGATGGCATGTCCCCAATTTACCTAGTGTGTGTTGACAAAGAAAACCCCTACGTGTAAGTATGTATGCCCATGGGCAGCTCTTACCTATACCCCTTTTCTCCTGCTAACTTTACCCATAACAAAAACTATACAAAGAGCAAACAAAAAGCAGGTCTGAAGAGCAAACAATTTCAGCATGCTCTCTTGCAAAAACAGAAAGGTGAAAATAACTGCGGTGTGGTTGAACAGCAGGGCTCTTGAGGATGGTGGAACACCCTCTGATTGGTTGTGGGCTGATTGGCAAGGTACGACAGCTGGCATGAATCAGGGACCTGGGAGAGTGACAGAGGAGAGGGACAACTGACAAAACAACAGGACACACCCAAACAAACCCTGACCATATCCATCTTTAAATATTTTGCAGTATCACTGTTCTAAGTGAGGTGTACAGTTCTGCAGCATCAAATGCATCTGTAGGAGCATCCCATCCATTCTCCTGCATTAGTAGTACACAGAGCTCGAAAACAGTCTCATCACAAGGGAGCTGACTCTTGGGTGTGCACTCGTTCTTGCACACAACCACCTCCTCAAGGTCCACTGTTTCGAGCTTGTCCTCAGCACCGTACACCTGTGGGACTGTGTACATGATGACTGGACGACCTCCATGCACATCTTGACCTGGCCTGGGTCTGATCTTGTGGGTGTTCCATGTTCGCACCACTTCATCCACTTCTTTCTGCAAGAATATACATTACAGGACAATTACACTTGAGGTGGTGTGTAGCCTAGGTATTGCATTATTGTCACTCACTTATAGATCAGGCCATAGGTTACTTTAACATTGCGCTTGACTTACTATGGGCTAGGACTGGTTAGACTAATACTAAATATTTTAACTTAACACATTTCATTTTCACTGAATAAAATTAAGTGTTCTGTGTGACATTATCTGATCCTATTATTAATAATAGGTCATTTGTACAGTTTTCATCTGGATCGTTCTCTGATGCGCTGATGATGTGGAGACTGCATACAGTGTACAGTGTGTGCGCGTGCTGTTTTGAGCTACAGTCTGATTATGCTGTACTTTGTTTTTTGTGTGTACAGCCTGCACGTGAAATTCACTGACTACCTGCATGGAATTGACTGTGTGCGTAATACGCAGCTGGAAAGCTCCAATCGTTAATTGTATCAGCTATATCAGGAGCGCTGTGTGTCATATTATCAATCATGATGTTCTTTCTCCATAAATGAGCGCGTTCCATAGACTGTAAGTGCGTTCATAATTGTGACCTCTTCTCTCTCTTTTACTCTCGGGTTTTGCAGAGGCAATACAACTCACCCGATGACAATAATTGTTTTGTGATTGCTTGTGATTATGAAAAGACATGGGGCTATAGGGGGTGTTTACATAATAGATTCTAATTACATAAGTTTGATGTACTTCAAACAAATTCTCTTTAACTTTGGATTCATTCAAACCCGATGCAGGTGTCACGAACTTTAAATGTATTATTTACATAGGCCTATATTAACACACGTGTATGCTGAGAGAGAAAGAGAGAGAGAAGGAAAACAAACGTTCAGTGTTTCTTTTACTTTCTATTTTTGTGCAAAATGAATATTCATATTAATAGTGTCATTAATGTAATGATGTCTTACCTGAACGAGGTTGAGGAAACAGAACTGGATTAGGCTTTTATCCAAAAAGTCTCCAGAGAAGTGGCCATTGTCTTGGTGAGCTTTGAACATGTTCATCCAGAACTGAACGCTTTGTTTGCGCAGTATTCCCCACCAGGATTCAATACGTTGATTGCCCGTACTGCGTCCATAAATAAAACTATTCTCTTTGGCGAAGGTGTCGGTGTGGTTTCTCCTCAGAAACACCTGCATGTTAGCGACATGTCCATTTTCAGTGCCATTGTCCGCACGAATCCTCTCTGGACACCCACCCAAGCGCGTAACGCATTTCATATAATAGTCAGCTATAACCTTGGGGTCGTTGTTTGTTGTGTAAGCTTCCATCCAAACAACAAAACGACTGAAACCATCTATGCATCCGTTAATCCCTATAGCATATGGCTTCAATTTGTCATAGGAGTCCATGTGCCAAAGAGCATTAGGCCCTTTAGTGTTGTACTGCCTGCGCCTAAGACGCTGCGCTCTTCTAAGATCCACACCTTGAGGATCAATTAATTTGATGATCTGTCGTATTGTGTCCTGCTGTACCACAAATCCCATTTGAATTGCCCGTCGATGTAACCAGCGATATCCTTATGACCCAGTTTACGGCAATGTCTCTTCAAAGTCCGGATGCTTATGATAATATGGTGATTCTGGGCTAAAATCAAGAGTATTTCCTTATTGCTAAATCCGATTGCAAAGTATAACTTGATGAGGTCATCCATTGCAAGTGGAAGCGGTGGCGGTGTGATCCAAGTTGCAAAGTGAAGGGATGTGGTTAAAAAGCACAATTTTTTTTTTCCTCGTAAATTTGCGAGATTATAAAGTGGCAAATTTGCGACTTTAAACTCAGAGAATTCTGAGTTTAAATTCTGAGTTGAATTCTGAGTTTAAGAGAATTCTGAGTTTAATCTCACAATATTTCCCCCCTCCCCCCACTCCGTATTTTTTTTTTTTTACCGACAATGGCCCTAATACGCCTTCGTACAGCTTGCCAAATATTAATGGATGGGGAAATTATTCAGTACATCATGTTTCAAAATGCATAAAATAAAGGTATATTTTAATGACAATCAAAATGGCAGATATGCAGGTTGCTTAGCTTTGCAGTGGCATAGCTTTGTCAGATAGGCAAATGAGGGATTGTAACAGACATTTAAACCAGGAGTGCCCAAATTTTTGCACCCCACTGTAAAAATACTTGGAAATAAAAACTGAAATTCGGATACGAATCTCATGTACAGCTTCTGACCTCAAACCCAATTGTCTTCAGTGTATAATTGGGCTTGCTGTTCCAATCATTTTGGAGGGGACTGCATAAAAACAACAAAACCAATGGTCACCATTTTAAATAAGTTGTTATATTTGTGCAGTTAAATATGTCAAATATGTCAAATATGTCACGGTAGAGAATACTGGCTGTTGACAGTACGGCATGAAGCATTAAAAAATTGTGGGGTTAGGGTCTGTGGATCAAATGTGAATTAATCTTTCAGTCTAGAAACCCCAACCCTCATCTCCATCCTTGAGAACAATTATTTTCTTGCAGTTGTACTTGTACTCCCAAATGTTAACTCAAATTTTCTTGCAGAATATGAATATCATACTTTCTCTGTCACTCTCTCTTGCTCTCTCTCTATCTATTGGACTCTATCTATCTCTCCCACACACACTCAAAAAGAATACCCCTTGCTAGGTCATCACAACTGCTCTCCTTCATAATATTATGCCCACAGGGACAAAAACACAGATTTGTTAACAGCTCTTGGTGAAGTTTTCAAACGCCACTCACACACAAGAACGAGTTGCCAGAATGAAAACAAACCCATTATTCTTGCAGAAATGCAACTACGGTATGCAACTATAAAAAAAAGTTTTTAAACCTCTTAAAAGCTTTCTATGAACAAGCCAGCTAAATTGCTTGTCATCACGCATGCACGCCATGACGTCACTTTCACGCTGACGTCTTTGGTTTTTTTTGAAGGTGCTGCTGCGCCGATGTTATTAATCTTGCAGAATGTGAAGTTGATTCATTTTGTAATGATGCTGACGAAACAATATCTGTATTTTGGGAAGGTATATATTGCCATGTTTTCTGGAATGATACAAAGAAACTTATAGATGGTACAATCGATTGTTTTTTTTTATTTGTGCTACTGTGTTTTCAAAAAATGAGAAGGTAAACATAAACCATAAAATGTTTGTTTTCAACCTTCTCTTAATTTGAGCAAAATCTCATATCCATTCCAGCGAATATGCTAATCAGAAACCACATTTTGTAGTATTTCAGGCCTTATTAAATCACACTTGCTTTACATAATGTGGTGTAAAGCCTAGCTCCAGTTCTAAAGCCATTGAGACTGCGTGTAATGGCAATTTTCTAGCCATCCATTCTATTACATCAGTCAACCTGTAATATACTTAGATCCTGTGATATTATATATATCTTTGTTGAGTTCAATAAAAAAGTGTTTTTATTTACAGATATTATTTTCTCAGAATCTTGCAATATGTTTGCAAGGCCCCACAAACTAAAACTGTCTAGTCTCTCTTCCGAATTCAGAATTCAGACTTTATTGCTCAGGAAGCGTAATTGTTCAACACATGAACACGTTTTAGTTTACGGTAACATAATTCCCAAAATTAACGAGACACTCACATATACAATTATGTGCTACAGCACTTAGCCAATTTACAGTAAATAGTTCGTTCGCCAACCCGGACGGAACAATATTCTCAGTGTTGTATAGCGCATTATCAATGTTTCTGCATGTTCACACTTCAGATTACATTCTTTGTGAAATTGCCCTTGTGCAGCATTCAACACACAAACATTAATTTGAAGGGAAGAACAATCAACCACAGGAGTTTGGTCTATATTCTGGTGAACTATATTCGAGTCTCATCCTAAAACATAGACGTTCAACAAGATCTCCTTTTCTTTTTATTATTATTTCATTCATTTTTTAATCACAAACATTTATGTTCTTTAATTTCTTTTTTTCTTTTCTTTTTTTCAGTTTCAAGTAAGTGGCCGCCTTAATTAACTGATTACGTCAGTTTTTACTTCAGGATAATGCTAATCAAGCTAATAGCAAATGCCGTTACATTGTTCGAATATGCACATGTCCATACAGGATACGAATAGTCACTGCATCGGCGTCTGTGATATTAATTGATATAGACCACTTACTTCCGATCTTAGGCTCCCCGTGCTTGAGAAACTGATATCCTTTGGAGTCATTCCGTAGTCAAACCTATATTTCCATCTTTATTAACCCAAAGGAAAGAAACCACAGTAAATCCCGTTCATAATGGTCGATGATAACTGTGGAGAGGCACCAAAGCGTGCTCTATTTAAAGTAGTGCCATAGTAGCGGTGGCCGTGTATGGGTAAATAGTATCGACTGTAGATCGGGTAAAAGATTATCGGATTCTTTAATACCTTTTTGAGGTAACGCGCCAGCGCCCGAAAAAACCGAGGCTGCAATGGCATTACTTACACCTGAGCGCCTTACACCTGAGCTACCGGCATTTGACAGACGCCTGATAAAATAAATGGATATTTGAATTACAATCAAAATGGTAGATATGCAGGTTGCTTCACAGGTGTAAAAAGTATAATACCATACAGAATCTGGGCAACATGCAAATACATACAGACAGAGAATGGCATAGCTTTGTCAGATAGGCAAATGAGGGGGGCTGGTAGATGAAATGAAGGTTTAAGGTTTCAAGGGCGATGTCATTAAAATGACTTCACTCTTGTCTCGCAAAGCCAGTGACACTCTCATGCATGTGTCACCATGGCAGCAGGTGCATACCTCTTCTTGAATCATGTCCTGGGTTAGCATATCAATCCTGCATAATCGTACATTACTTTTCCTGCATTTCAACCAAAAATGCTGGCTTCCTGTGTATCCTATTGAAGAGAGTGAGCATACAGTAGATTTGTCTGGTAGAGAATGATGTATTCACCTAGTCCAAGAAAATTAATAGATACCAAGTTGGGACCAATTTTATCCTCAGTATATAGCCAAAGACATATGGATAAATATTAATAAATGAAAAATAATATGGTTTTTCTATATTCAGTGGAAACTGAACAGGGGGGAGAAAAGGGGAAGAATCAATATGACCCTCCATATTGTTTCCTTTAACCTGCAGGTAGAGACAGAGCACCAATGTATCTCAGCAGGTCCAGCAAACATAATCTATGTGGTTAATTTAACTGAGCTTGTTTCCTTCATGTTGCCAGAATGTCCAGACATCCCTTCTTAAGCACATGAAAAGCAAAGGGTTTGATTGTCACTTATGAAAGAATATCAGACATAACTACATAATTTAGTCACTGTAGATTTCTCCCTATCTGGAGATGGCAAATCAGCTAATTCAGAAACTTTGTAGACCAGGAACCATAGAACCTTCTGATCCTCAGGTGCATGAGATTAGGCAGAGTCTAAACCCTCAGAGCAGAATATCTGTGGTATTAGGCTGAGTCTAAACCCTCAGAGCAGAAAACCTGTGTGATTAGGCTGAGACTAAACCCTCAGAATACCTGTGTAATTAGGCTGAGTCTAAACCCTCAGAGCAGAATACCTGTGTGAGATTAGGCTGAGTCTAAACCCTCAGAGCAGAATACCTGTGTGAGATTAGGCTGAGTCTAAACCCTCAGAATATCTGTGTGTGATTAGGCTGAGACTAAACCCTCAGAATACCTGTGTAATTAGGCTGAGTCTAAACCCTCAGAGCAGAATACCTGTGTGAGATTAGGCTGAGTCTAAACCCTCAGAATATCTGTGTGTGATTAGGCTGAGTCTAAACCCTCAGAGCAGAATACCTGTATGAGATTAGGCTGAGTCTAAACCCTCAGAATATCTGTGTGTGATTAGGCTGAGTCTAAACCCTCAGAGCAGAATACCCTCTGAGCAGCTGTTCTTATTTTAAACAATCTTCAAATAAAATAAATTTTTTATTAAATAAAAAATAATAATCGGGGCCTCTCTGTGTGGAGTTTGCATGTTCTCCCCTTGTTTGCGTGGGTTTCCTCCGGGTACTCCGGTTTCCTCCCACAGTCCAAAGACATGCAGGTTAGGCTGATTGGAGAGTCGAAATTTCCCATGGGTATGAATGTGTGAGTGAATGGTGTGTGTGCGCCCTGCGATGGACTGGCAACCTGTCCAGGGTGTATTCCTGCCTTTTGCCCAATGTATGCTGGGATAGGCTCCAGCCCCCCTGCGACCCTGTTCAGGATAAGCGGGTTAAGATAATGGATGGATGGATGGAAAAAATAATAATTTAATTCATAAATGCAAGATTAAGTTGAAAAGGCACAAAACCCCCATCCCCAAAACCCAAACCTTACACATTAGGAATTTCATTGATAAGGCACTTCACATACAGAGACATAGCCCTCACAGATATTCACCATGTGTACACCAGTCATACAGGCAAAGTTATATATCCGTTTAAAACTAAAAATGTCCCAAGTTATTGATAGAACTTCATGATTTAATTTACTTGATTAAATTATTCCCTCAAAACAAAGCATATTAAAGATGAGCTGAAGTCAAAATTTACTTTTTCCCCAATTTAGTCAAACAAAGTAACGCGTTAAAGTATTCCAAAAAAATGTATCTAGTTTTACTCATGTAAATGTCATATCTAGTTTTACTTGTGTACGTCATATCTAGTTTAACTTGTGTACATGTCATATCTAGTTTTACTTGTTTATGTCATATCTAGTTTAACTTGTGTATGTCATATCTAGTTTTACTCGTGTACATGTCATATCTAGTTTTACTTGTGTACATCATATCTAGTTTAACTTGTGTACATGTCATATCTAGTTTAACTTGTGTATGTCATATCTAGTTTAACTTGTGTACATCATATCTAGTTTAACTTGTGTACATGTCATATCTAGTTTAACTTGTGTATGTCATATCTAGTTTAACTTGTGTACATGTCATATCTAGTTTAACTTGTGTACGTCATATCTAGTTTAACTTGTGTACATCATATCTAGTTTAACTTGTGTACATGTCATATCTAGTTTAACTTGTGTATGTCATATTGCGGAAGCCAGTGCTGCTAAGGGGGCGACATGGCTCAGGCAGTAAGAGCAGTCGTCTCATTGGCTCAGGCAGTAAGAGCAGTCGTCTCATTGGCTCAGGCAGTAAGAGCAGTCGTCTCATTGGCTCAGGCAGTAAGAGCAGTCGGCTGGCAGCCGGAGGGTTGCCAGTTCGATCCCCCACCCAGGCTGTGTCGAAGTGTCCCTGAGCAAGACACTTAACTCCCAAATGCTCTTGACGAGCTGGTCGGTGCCTTGCATGGCAGCCAATCGCCGTTGGTGTGTGTGTGTGTATGAATGGGTGGATGAGAAGCATCAATTGTACAGCGCTTTGGAAAAAGGCGCTATATAAATGCCAACCATTTACCATGCTCTAACTTCAGCCTTTAAGGCCGTTCGGCAGTCCTGTTCATTTCACAGCCAATGGTTACCCTCATCTCCCTTCAAACAACTTCATTTTATTTTTACAGGCCAGCAGCTTCATGGTGATGGACTCATAGTCTCCAGCATGCCCTCCGGTTGGCTTTGACTGGAGAAATTTCATTGTCTCCCAGTAATGCTGCCAGGTTCTGTCCTTGGATGCTCCAAATCCAAAAACATTCACCTGAGACCAAGAGGAAGCAGATGGGCAGTTGATGTTGAACTGAGTAGATTTTGTGAGGCCCAGGTTACAAACAGCTGTGGAGGCATTCACTATGAGGCTGAGGTTATAGAGGCATTCACTATGAGGCTGAGGTTATAGAGACATTCACTACGAGGCTGAGGTTATGTAGGCATTCAGTACAAGGCTGAGGTTATAGAGGCATTCACTATGAGGCTGAGGTTATGCAGGCATTCAGTACGAGGCTGAGGTTATAGAGGCATTCACTACGAGGCTGAGGTTATGTAGGCATTCACTATGAGGCTGAGGTTACAGGCAGCTGTGGAGGCATTCAGTAGGAGGCTGAGGTTATAGAGGCATTCAGTATGAGGCTGAGGTTATAGAGGCATTCACTATGAGGCTGAGGTTATAGAGGCATTCCCTATGAGGCTGAGGTTATAGAGGCATTCACTATGAGGCTGAGGTTATAGAGGCATTCACTATGAGGCTGAGGTTATAGAGGCATTCCCTATGAGGCTGAGGTTATAGAGGCATTCACTATGAGGCTGAGGTTATAGAGGCATTCACTATGAGGCTGAGGTTATAGAGGCATTCACTATGAGGCTGAGGTTATAGAGGCATTCACTACGAGGCTGAGGTTATGTAGGCATTCAGTACGAGGCTGAGGTTATAGAGGCATTCACTACGAGGCTGAGGTTATGTAGGCATTCACTATGAGGCTGAGGTTATAGAGGCATTCACTATGAGGCTGAGGTTATAGAGGCATTCACTGTGAGGCTGAGGTTATAGAGGCATTCACTATGAGGCTGAGGTTATAGAGGCATTCACTACGAGGCCGTCTATATCCAGACCAAGGCTGGGGATTAGCGAGGTCATTGTTTTTCGGTCCAGTAAGGATTACTTCTGATTTGTCACAGTTAAGTTTGGGATTAAATCCCAAAGGACAGTATTAAATCAGAAGCACCATGGAAACACTACATCTGTGGTCCTAACAAGACATTAAGAAGACTTATAAGTGATTCAGGAATGGTCAATGAAATTTGATGTTGCAAAAATTCTACCAGTGGATCATCAGGCTTAAAGTAAAAAAAGGTATCAGGGCATTTCACCAACACTTGATAGCAGTATACGCCAGCTCAAACGTACACTGCATCTGACACTGCACTTTGCTTTTGCTTTTTTTCTTGGGTAAATTGGATAAAGCCAGTTTGTTAATGATATAGTTTGTTAAAATGTGTAATATGTGCTTACCTCATCACATACGTGGATGGCGAACATCAAGGTTAAGAAGCCGGTGGAGGGATATTTCCCATGGCGTTCAAGCCACACATCATAGACGTACTTTAAGAACGTGGGGTTGTATATTAACACCTGTGTTGAATGAAATCATAAAAGTCACAGAATGAGCACATGAGACATACTACATGTTGTATTTGTATATTCACACACTTGTACGTACACACACACACACACACACACACACACACACACACAAAAGAATCTTGTGTGAACAAAGTACGACACAAGACTCTTTCACCTTATTCTTGTCTGCATTAATCTTGGCCATCACACGCATACGGGTGCTGTTGAAAACAGAGAGATGTCAATAGCCTGCTGGGTGGCACTTAGTCCAATGACGATCCACAAGATCACAGAGTCCACTAGTACCCCAGGGCAGGACACTTGGAGCATCCATGGCAGCACTGAACCAAGAGCTGATAAAGGAGCCCTTTTTCCCTTTCTTTGTGCATAACTGTCTGTCTAGCTCATTTTGCCCCTCACCCTAACATTAAATGCAAAGCGTAATGATGAAAACTGTTGCTTCTTTTTCATCCGAAAACAAAGTGAGTGAGCACCACAGCAGCTTCTGACGAGGGCTCTTGTTTCTCAAAGCTGCATTCAGCTTCTTAGATCAATGTTCAAACACAAATGCATTCCCAATGTAGCCCATGGCCACCTACCGTTTCACAGTGCCTGTGGTCAGAGCACTAGAGATCCACTCCAGATCCAAAGTCTTGAATGGTATCAGCAGCAGACTTGTGTCCTTTTGCAGGTTTGTGGCACTTTCTGGGTACATGACACGATGGGTGGTTCTGTTCCCTACATCCTTTTCATAGCCCAAAATGGGAGCTTTGTTCATTCTGCAGAGACAATATGTATCGCTTTTAGAGAACTGGCTGCTATGCAAACTAGTCTTGACATTGATTTTAGACAATGCAATCATGATAGCTGCATTTTTGTGGCCCAAGTTTACCATACAACCAAGAAACATCATTATGGTTTCTGTAACGTGATGTGAGAAATATGTTTCAACACTATTGGCACAGAAAATACACTAACTGGTATTCAATTAACATTTCTATTGACTTAATAAATGCAAGCTTTGTAATTCAGGAGTTCAGGGTGGAAGAACACATGGTAGGACAAGCTGCCTCAGCTTTTAATAGTTAATCAGGGTTAATTTTATTTCTAGAAACAAAAAACTGTGACATAATAAAAGCACAAAATTGCAGTGCCAGATTGTTAAAGACGATTAAAGCCGAGAACAGCAGTTTAGATGTTTATCAGCCTCTTATTTGCAAAGCAGGGCAATAAAACTCCAGCCTCCCTCTCACCATGATCATGGTTTACAACCCTCACCTCCCCACGGAGTCAGACAATAAAAGGCAACTTTTATTACATTTCTGGTCAACATATTTCCGGTTTAGTAGAAATACAAGTTTGTTTTGCTAATTGTTCGATACAGACATGTATGGAACCAAATATCCCACCTGGTGATGACGCTATGGCTGTTTTCTGACTCATTTTGAAGTTTATTTCATAATCCGTTCAGCCATTTTCTAGGAAATTATATATTAACCCAGCGCTATTTCTTATTGTTGCAGACATGCATTGCAAGGTCATTTCAGTACCAAACTAATGTAAAACATAGTAAGCTTCTTGTACAGGGCCTCCTACCCTTTCCAACAAGGTATAATGTGTCATATTCAGGTTATGGACAGTTTAGGAATATTGCTGAGTTTGCATAGCTGCAATGAATATACAGACATGAATAATTAAAGGATTTGGACTTGCTATAGATTAACCTGTATTGTACTGGCGAACAGGGCTAGCATGGCTCTGGCTAACCTAATTTTGAAATAAATGTGATGTCCATTTAAAATGTGATGCAGGTTCGTTTGAAAGCATTAGGGTGAGTCATCCTTTTTGGGGGGCGTTTTGGACACTTCGGGCATGCTTTAAAAAAACATACTCACATACAATATTTTCTTTACATTTTTAATAAAAAACCAGTTTTAAAAGAAAAATAAGCTTTTCTGATCATTCAAGTGTCTGGAGAAAAAGATATGTACATATATTTGGAGAGATTAGGGGACACTTGATGACACCTGGGTGCAGTTGTGGAATTTGAATGCCTGTCGATATTGTTACAAAATGTTGTACACCAAGTTAAAACCAAGTTTGTCCACAAATATAAAGTAGGTCTGGGTTGGTCCTTGACTTAGAAATTGAGGTATTCAGTGCTGAACTATAAAACATTAATAATAGTAATGAAAATTTTGTATTTCATGTATCTTTTGTGTACACTGTATGTGCACGCTCTGACTTAAATTTGTTACGACCCAAATTAAAATGTTACAGGCCTCTTCTTTCTAACCTTTGAATTTAAGTGTTAATAGTCAATAGTTTCAGATATTAATTAATTATATTGGACAAAAATAGGTGGAGGGCAAAGTGAAAAGGCGTCAATAATATGATTACAGTGCTGTTCTGTTTTTTGAACTATCCAAAAAACAATGCTGGGGCCTTCACTCCTGAAGAGCCGCAGGGTGTGCTGGCTTTTGTTATTACTTAGCATTCAACTGATCAATTAAACCACTTAATTTGTTTAAAACAGTTCAAATGTGGTTCAAATCTGGAGTATCCCAGTACCAACTGTGGCTGGTAGCTCCACAGGGCAAAATGCATGTTGTGTTTACATTTCCCAGGAATAGGAGGTTTCAATCCATTAGGGCACTGATCTCAAACTTGAGAACAGGCCATTCAGACCAGCAATGCTGACCTTATCCTACCACTAAAGTGTACCTACTGCTTAGTTTGCCTAACAGCTAAATGGTATCTAGCGCCGTATCAAGCCTGGTCTTGAAAACCCCCAGTATTTCTGCCTCCACTACATATCCACTTTTGGATTCTGTTTAAATCTTCCTGGACTAAAAAAGATTTCAAACTGTTAGCTAAACCTTCTAGTTTTGTATCATCTGCAAATTTAACTGACGTACTTTAAATGTCCCTGTCAAGGTCATTTATATGAATGAGGAAGAACAGTGGTCCCAGCACCGATCCTTGTGGGACTCCACTTCCCACAATACCTCAGCCTGACCTGTTTTTAGGTCAGGTCAGGCTGAATCTGTCACCTTATGACGAAGTCATTGGAGTCAATGAGGGCTCCGTAATCAGATCCGTTGAGGTTCCCAGAATTCCCGACTACAGCGCAAGTCCTGCAGCGATTGGGCCCTGAGTCGTTGTAATGTCCCTCCCCAGGGACGACCTGGAATAGTTTCTGCACCACAGCACTGTAGTTGGCATTTTTCTTAGTCTGTAGCCTCTGGGGACACAATAAAGATACACAAGAGTGACTCTCAGCTGCTCGAGAGGCACTCAGCAAGAGCAACGGTAGCTATGGGAGCAGAATAAAGCCTTTCTTAGGTAGATGGCAGGTTATGCTGTATTTACATGGTTTTACTCCGATTACATTTGTCAAGAGACCAAAACCAAAACACACACACCCACACATACACAGTTCAGTCAGAAGACTTCTGAAGAAACGATTACAATGCAAATGCAGTAACAGCATGTAATATAAGCAACAGCAGCATTGAAGCAACAGCATGCCAAAAAGAGCAATGCAGCAGAAAGAGCCAGGCAGAGCTATGGTTTTAGCATGCAGAATGAGCCAGGCAGAGCTATGGCTTTAGCATGCAGAATGAGCCAGGCAGCGCTATGGCTTTAGCGTGCCAAATGAGCCAGGCAGAGCTTTGGCTTTAGCCTGCAGAATGAGGCAGGCAGTGCTATGGCTTTAGCATGCAGAATGAGGCAGGCAGTGCTATTGCTTTAGCATGGTAAATGAGGCAGGCAGAGTTTTGGCTTTAGCGTGCCAAATGAGCCAGGCAGCGCTATGGCTTTAGCATGCAGAAAGAGCCAGGCAGTGCTATGGCTTTAGCATTCAGAATGAGCCAGGCAGCGCTACGGCTTTAGCATGCAGAATGAGCCAGGCAGCGCTATGGCTTTAGCATGCAGAATGAGCCAGGCAGCGCTATGGCTTTAGCGTGCAGAATGAGCCAGGCAGTGCTATGGCGTTAGCGTGCAGAATGAGCCAGCAGGTCAGCTTTTGGATGATTTCCAGCATCATAGGTACTTTTTTGTGTGCGTGCTTACCTGCCACCATTTAAAGGTGTCGTCAGACAGCATGGCGTTCTTCTGTGACAAGAGCGGCGATATGGACGTGTTAAAGCGCTTCCTGAACCAGGGGTCTTCATCCTTAACAGAGATGCACTGGCGGCAGGCACACAGTGCCCTGGAAACGGGTTTGTCGGACCACCGAGAGACAAGTTGTGATAAGTATGATGACGTATTGCTGGAGCTAAATAAAACTATGGTAGTAGCACAGAAGCAGAACAGCACAATCAAAAGCTTTCTTCTCGGATTCTTGAGGTCCACCATTTTGTAAATGATATGTGTTTACAGACTGGAAAGTTGCAAAAAGGAGGGAGAGCTTCCTCAATGGAGGGTTTGACTTCAGACGAGGGTTTGAAAGGATTGTATCAGAAACAAAGTGCATGACCTATTCAGGCAGGGAATGTTATCCTTTCAGAACAGTTCTCAGATGCACTCAAAAGCTAGATGCATGCAGTTTACACTTTGGGGGTTTTCTGCATGGTAAACTGCAAGTACGAGAGGTACTGACAGTCGTAGATTAGTAAGTAACTGACGTCTGAATAGGAGGGAAAATGTGACGGTTTGAAGTGCAAGCTTGTGCTTCCTGTTAGAGGGAGGGGTCCTGCTTTCTTCTTTTTGACTGAATGAGGTGGTAAAGAGATGGTGAAGCTGCTCTCTGCTGGAAATCACCCACCTAGAAAGAAAACAAAGGAGGACTGATTACACTCAACATATCTATGGTACATATCAGTAATGGGCCTGGAGCATTTCCCAACAGAGGGGATTGCTCTCCGTAGAATCCATTGGAACACATAAACAACTTAAATATTACCAGATTATTCAAAAAACTAAAATCCAACCTGAGACTGCTACACTTAAGGAAAATCTAATGTTTCTGCTTAAAAATCTGTCAAATGAACATGTACATGTAAGCTATTGTAAGTATTCACTGTTCTGCATGTAAATGAGAGGCTTAGCACAATAGACACATAGACAGCAAGGTTTATTTTGAGGGGACATAGTGCATTGAAGGTGAGTATAACAGTAGTAATTATCGATAAGTTTGGTTAATGTACAATCAATATTAATTTGTTCTGTATAAATCTATATCAATACATGTAGTCTGGTGCAACCAGGCACACACAAATAAAAAAATTAGTGTACTGTATAATACTGTGATCATATCGCGTACAGTTTATGTATATTACAAAACCAAATGTAGATACTTTGTATCTTATATTATTTGGTGTACCCCAAATATTACTTTGTCATAAAAGATGCCTTGGGTCCATACAATGCCCATACTACTTCTGATAAACTACCTACAAGGAGATAAAATAATAGGTAGATATTGCACATGATTATAGTTACATATTGCACATGATTATAAGTTGATATTGCAGTGATTAGAGGTAGATATTGTACATGATTATAAGTAGACATTGCACATGGTTATAGTTAGATATTACACGTGATTATAGGTAGATATTGCACATGATTATAGTTAGATATTACACGTGATTATAAGTAGACATTGCACATGGTTATAGTTAGATATTACACGTGATTATAGGTAGATATTACACATGATTATAGTTACATATTGATTATAAGTTGATATTACACGCGATTATAGGTAGATACTGCACATGATGAGCCGCGGTGGCGTAACAGGCTAAGACGCAGCAGCCTTGCGGTTGCAGTTTGCTGCAGTTGCACACCGGGGTTCGATTCTCGGTCCTGCCAAAAGCCAAGTTTGGCCGGCTCACGTGGGGCAGCAATAATTGGCTCGCTGCTCCAGAGGGAGGGACTTGGCAGGGTTATTAGATCGCCGCACAATAAGCACCTCGGGCGCCTCGGAATCACGGCAACGGGCACGAGACGAGACGGCTTGAAGAAGGCGTGTCGCTCTCATTCGGGCCGCCCAGGGATGGGGTACGGGCGGTACATCTAATACGACTACCTCCAATTGAATCAGACGAGGTACAATTGGCTACCAAATTGGGAGAAAAAGGGAAAAATCTGAAAAAAAAAAAAAGATATTGCACATGATTATAGGGAGATATTGCACATGATAATGAGTTGATATTGCACGTGATTATAGGTTGATATTGCACGTGATTGCACTCTTTAGGTTCAATCTCCCACATCAGGCAGGTTAGAGGTTCCTCATTTTATGAGAGTTCTACAGTCCCCTCCAAAAATATTTGAATAGCAATTTCTTTGTTTTTGCTATACACTGAAGACAATTGAGTTTGAGGTCAAAAGATGTAGATGAGATGACAGATCTGAAATTCAGCCTTTATTTCCTGGTATTTTTGTCTAGATTTGTTAAACAACTAAGAACATCACCTTTTATATCAGACCACCCATTTGTGTTAGAAATGATAAACCAACATCAAGACCAGAGAGCTGTCTTTGGGAGAAAGGCAAGCCATTTTGAAGCTTAGAAAAGAGGGGAAATCCATTGCACAAGCATTGAGGATAGCTTGTACAACAACTTGGAATGACCTGAAAAAGAAAGAAACCACTGGTGTACTGAATGTTGGTGCGTTTTGCTTGTTGTTGCGCTTTTATTGAAAACATCAGCTAATCAGAGAAAATAGTGAATTACACCCACCAGTAATGGTGCTTCTGGCAAATCGACCCTGATTGAAAAGATATTAAAATAATGTAAATAAAACATGACATGCCAAAGAAGGCGTATTGCTAGGTGGCGTAGCCACAAACCATATCACAAACCATGTATAAAAATTATATATACAGTTGGATAATTTAGTTTGTAAGTTTTTAATGATATTAATGATGTTAGAGTGACATTTATTTACACACACTCAAATTTCAGCCATGTTATATTATTTTTCATTCATGAACTTAATTACCATACACGTGAAGATAATTTGGGACAGCCTGAAAATAAAAAGATTTAAAGAAGGAAAAAATTATATTCAAAATGTTTTACTTTATTTTGTTGCAGTAATATCTTATACTTGATAATCAGTATCATGCATGACATTTGAATCATCTTAACAAATAAGGCCCAAATGCTACACTGTGTCCCGGTACCCTGTCTCCTGCCAACTTCCTGGGTGGCCATCGCCACGCCCACTTCAATGAGTGAGTCACAGAATAAATGTCATGTGACCACGAGCAATTTATATACACGGTATTTGAGGTGAAAATGCTGAATGACAATGATTAGCAGGTCAAGGCGAAAAACTCAAAATACTTAATGCGCCCCAAATTCTGAAAGTGAATTCACCCTAATGTAGTGAATAGTAAACCAAGAAATACACGTAATTTGTGATGAACGAGTAGGCTACATTCAGTCTATCGACTAAAAGCGGTAATAGCATTCTTCTAAACCAGTGTTTTTTGTATAGAAAGGTGTAGGGTGTGTTGTAGATATTTAGAAGAAAAATGACAAATTGAACGCCATATCTGGGTTAAGGGAGCTGCATCTTCACTGGGCATTGTAAGATGGAAATGAGGGTTTTTAAGAACAGGCTGCATAGACCTATGTTTGATAATGGATTTGCGGCAAGATCCTGCAGTGCATAGCCTTATACGCGATTACGCGGATATATTGCAAAATACGACGTCTGCTGTCCAAATTCACTCTTTATTTAGTAAACTATACAAGGTGCACCTCAAAAAATTTGTATATCGTGGAAAAGTTTCTTTTTTTCTGTCATTTGTTTCAAAAAGTTAAACTTTCTTATATTCTAGATTCATTACACATAAAGTGAAATATTTCAAGCCTTTTTTTATTTTAATCTTGACGATTACGTCTTACAGCTCCAGTATCTGAAAATATTACAATATTACATGAGACCAGTCAAAAAAAAGATTTATAATACAGAAATGTCGATCTTCTGAAAAGTATGTTCATTTATGCTCTCAATACATGGTCGGGCAATCATGGGGAAAACTGCTGACGTGTTTAATAGCAGTTTCCACAGTCAGTGATGATTTGGGGTGCCATGTCATCTGCTGGTGTTGGTCCACTGTGTTTTATCAAGTCCAGAGTCAACACAGCAGATTACCAGGAGATTTTAGAGCACTTCATGCATCCGTCTGCTGACAGGCTTTATGGAGATGCTGATTTCCTTTTCCAGCAGGACTTGGCATCTGCCCACAGTGCCAAATCTACTAGTAACTGGTTTGCTGACCATGGTATTACTGTGCTTGATTGACCTGAACCACATAGATAATCATCGAGATTCAAAATAATAAATAATTGAAATATTTCACTTTATGTGTAATGAATCTAGAATATGTGAAAGTTTCAATTAAATAACAGAAAAAAGTAACTTTTCCACGATATTCTAATTTTTTTTAGATAAACCTGTGTAGCGTATTAAATTGATATTCACAAAGTAGGGATTAGTAATAAGTGAATAGTGAGCCATTTCAGATACAGCCAATGGGTGCGTCCCATTATTCTGAAAATGCATACTTCACTCCACTTTGTCCCAAACGTTACGGTGCCCTGAGATGGAAGGGCTACGTATAAACACCGCTATAATTTCTACATGGGAACCCAAAGTGTATACAAAATACCCTTTAATAAAATCTGAAAATTTGCACTTTAATCACATGTTAATTGTGTGATTTCAAATCTAAAATTGTAGCAAATCAGAGGCAAAGAAATACATTCCGAGCCTTGAGAGATATAACCCATCACATTACATTACATTACATTACATTACAAGGCATTTAGCAGACGCTCTTATCCAGAGCGACGTACAACGAAGAGCAAATCAAACACAAGTATGAGTGCTAAGAGGACCTGAGAGCCCAGTACAGTTCCGAGTCTTAGTGTAAACATACAGATACAATCGGAACCCTTGAAGAATAACCCGATGTACAAGGAGGGGTTTGGAGAGACGCTATTAAACGACTAATCCTGTTATATCGGCCTCCTCCTCGTTCTCCTTATATAAAATAGTGTCAGAAGTAAAACTAAAAAAGAAATACTACAACAAAGTTAATCAAACCAGCGCCACCATTCATGTGAATAACTTACCTTGATGTCCGCTGCGGGAAAGGTGAAGTTACATTTCCATCGCCGATGAGGACTGAAAAAACAAAAGCATTTATGCACCTACACTACAGGTGCGTCCCAATAGACGGAAAGTGTATAGGCATACAGCACTCCTTTGCGCCACATTATTTCGCAGAAGTGGAGGAGTGGCCCTGGGGGAGTGGAGTAAAGGATGGTGGAGTGAAAGATTGTGGGACGCAGTCTAGCACTGAATGGGGGCGAGTCGCGCACATTAAACTATGAGAAGTTAACGAGCACACCTGCGGACGATGGCGTATGACAGGTGAACACAGCGATGCAGCTTACGCCGGCCGCCAAACGCAAATGATCGGCCGAAATGGATAAGCCGTTTATAAACGGTATAGAATTGCGTCAGGACTTGATAAAAAAAGGCGGGCCTTATCAAGTTTGCGTTGGGAGGCGAAGCTGACGAAATTCTGTCAGGAAAAGGAAGGTGATTTTTTGAAAGGGCACGGTTCAACATGCGTGATGCTCACCACAGACAGTGGATAATATTAGCGTCACAGAGTCAGATGAATATGCATTTCTGGGTGACGTGTCAGCGCAAGGCAAAAGTGTATGGGCCCAAAAGGTAGAAATGAATGGGGAATATACTGAATTTAGTGGTCCATCCCCAGTGAGTCCACAGCAGCATGGAGCCCTGCACCCTCCTTTTAAAGTCCTGTACAGTCCAGGGGATACTGTCCTTAATGTTCAGGGATGTTTCACAGCTCAACTGCAGATTTCACAGCTCAAACACAGAGCATCAGAGCAGGACATGCATGTGGTGTCAGGTCTTTCAAAGCCACTTCTGGGTTCACCATGCCACTGAGTCACTGCAGCTAATTCAGCGCACTCACGTTGTGCCGGCTGCAGGGGAGGAGTTTGTGAAGGGCCATCCAACTGTGTTCAAGGGCTGGGGAAGATTGGAGAACCAGACATGATTTCACACTGTGTTCAAGGGCTGGGGAAGATTGGAGACCCAGACACGATTTCACACTGTGTTCAAGGGCTGGGGAAGATTGGAGAACTAGACACGATTTCACACTGTGTTCAAGGGCTGGGGAAGATTGGAGAACCAGACACGACTTCACACACTCCCTAACTGCAGCCAGGAGAGAGTCTGGCTGATGACAGAATGCACATGGGTCAGTACTGCGGCAGGTACAGACGCCTCGGCCTTATCGGGTCAGAATGCATGGCGGGCTGATGGAGGAACCACATTCACCTGTGGGCAACACTGGAGCCAGAGCCCTCAGACATGCTGCGGCACCAAGCTCCTCAGACACACCAGGGGGCTGAGAATCCTGCAGGAGGGCACACCTCCCTGACCCGGAGAGGAGAGTCACTGAACCACCCCTTAAACTGCACTGCAGAGGAGAGTCACTGAACCACCCCTTCTCTGCACTGCAGAGGAGAGTCACTAAACCACCCCTTAAACTGGACTGCAAAGGAGAGTCACTAAACCACCCCTTCTCTGCACTGCAAAGGAGAGTCACTAAACCACCCCTTAAACTGCACTGCAGAGGAGAGTCACTAAACCACCCCTTCTCTGCACTGCAAAGGAGAATCACTAAACCACCCCTTAAACTGGACTGCAAAGGAGAGTCACTAAACCACCCCTTCTCTGCACTGCAGAGGAGAGTCACTAAACCACCCCTTAAACTGCACTGCAGAGGAGAGTCACTAAACCACCCCTTCTCTGCACTGCAAAGGAGAATCACTAAACCACCCCTTAAACTGGACTGCAAAGGAGAGTCACTAAACCACCCCTTCTCTGCACTGCAAAGGAGAATCACTAAACCACCCCTTAAACTGGACTGCAGAGGAGAGTCACTGAACCACCCCTTAAACTGGACTGCAGAGGAGAGTCACTGAACCACCCCTTAAACTGGACTGCAGAGGAGAGTCACTGAACCACCCCTGAAACTGGACTGCAGAGGAGAGTCACTGAACCACCCCTTAAACTGGACTGCAGAGGAGAGTCAGTGAACCACCCCTTAAACTGGACTGCAGAGGAGAGTCACTAAACCACCCCTGAAACTGGACTGCAGAGGAGAGTCACTAAACCACCCCTGAAACTGGACTGCAGAGGAGAGTCACTAAACCACCCCTTAAACTGGACTGCAGAGGAGAGTCAGTGAACCACCCCTTAAACTGGACTGCAGAGGAGAGTCACTGAACCACCCCTGAAACTGGACTGCAAAGGAGAGTCACTAAACCACCCCTTAAACTGGACTGCAGAGGAGAGTGACTGAACCACCCCTTAAACTGGACTGCAGAGGAGAGTCACTAAACCACCCCTTAAACTGGACTGCAGAGGAGAGTCAGTGAACCACCCCTTAAACTGGACTGCAGAGGAGAGTCACTGAACCACCCCTGAAACTGGACTGCAAAGGAGAGTCACTAAACCACCCCTTAAACTGGACTGCAGAGGAGAGTGACTGAACCACCCCTTAAACTGGACTGCAGAGGAGAGTCACTAAACCACCCCTTAAACTGGACTGCAGAGGAGAGTCAGTGAACCACCCCTTAAACTGGACTGCAGAGGAGAGTCACTAAACCACCCCTGAAACTGGACTGCAAAGGAGAGTCACTAAACCACCCCTTCTCTGCACTGCAAAGGAGAATCACTAAACCACCCCTTAAACTGGACTGCAGAGGAGAGTCACTGAACCACCCCTTAAACTGGACTGCAGAGGAGAGTCACTGAACCACCCCTTAAACTGGACTGCAGAGGAGAGTCACTAAACCACCCCTGAAACTGGACTGCAGAGGAGAGTCACTAAACCACCCCTTAAACTGGACTGCAGAGGAGAGTCAGTGAACCACCCCTTAAACTGGACTGCAGAGGAGAGTCACTGAACCACCCCTTAAACTGGACTGCAAAGGAGAGTCACTAAACCACCCCTTAAACTGGACTGCAGAGGAGAGTGACTGAACCACCCCTTAAACTGGACTGCAGAGGAGAGTCACTAAACCACCCCTTAAACTGGACTGCAGAGGAGAGTCAGTGAACCACCCCTTAAACTGGACTGCAGAGGAGAGTCACTAAACCACCCCTGAAACTGGACTGCAAAGGAGAGTCACTAAACCACCCCTTAAACTGGACTGCAGAGGAGAGTGACTGAACCACCCCTTAAACTGGACTGCAGAGGAGAGTCACTAAACCACCCCTTAAACTGGACTGCAGAGGAGAGTCAGTGAACCACCCCTTAAACTGGACTGCAGAGGAGAGTCACTAAACCACCCCTTAAACTGGACTGCAGAGGAGGCGTCACTGAACCACCCCTTAAACTGGACTGCAAAGGAGAGTAACTAAACCACCCCTTAAACTGAACTGCAGAGGAGGCGTCACTAAACCACCCCCTGAACTGGACTTCAAAGGAGAGAGACCAGAGAGGCCTTAATCAGATACTGGGGCTTGTTTTCCTACCAACTGTGTTACTGTAAAAAAAGGAGGAGAAAGGAATGTTACAAAAGGTTGTGTAGTTCTTCTTTGCTTAACAGGGGAGATGTCCTGGGATGGGTTCATTCCAGGAGCTGTGAGAGATGAGCAGGGTGTATGAGGAGGGGGTTGTGGAGATGCTATTAAACAGCAAGTCCTGTTATATCGACCTCCTCATCATTCTCCTTACTGTATATTGTATTGTACCAGACATCTAGATTCAGGACAGTTTTGTGAAGTGTGTTTGGTCAACCCAATGTGGTGCACTCGGGTGAACCCTTTTGATTTATGATGATTCCATTACATTACATAAAATTATTGGCATTTGGTAGACGCTCTTATCCAGAGCGACGTACAGTTGATTAGACTAAGCAGGAGATAATCTGGAACAATGCAGGGTTAAGGGCCTTACTCAAGGGCCCAACGGCTGTGCAGATCTTATTGTGGCTAGACCAGGATTAGAACCACTGACTTTGCATGTCCCAGTCATTTACCTTAACCACTCCGCTACAGGCCGCCCTGATGACATCATAGAAATGTTCTTGTGTCAGGTCCATTGTTTCATGAGAAGTTTATTGTGTGTGATGATAATGTGGAAATGTTCCTGCATGAGATCCATTGTTTCATTAGCAGTTTAGTGTTTGTTTTGTACTCCAAATCAAAGAAAACACAATCTGCCTACAATGTCAACACTACCAAACAGAACATCCTCAATTGACTTCCTGAAGCGTGCCAGCCTTCAGAACAAGGAACCGAAATGACAGATGTTCCAATCAAAGTCTTTATTAACTTTGGGGCAGGTTAAGCAGGCGTAGGTTGATCGCAGGAAAACAAGTATATAGAAGACTAGACAGTTTGTAAACTATAATCCAGGCAGGGGTTCGGTTTCTAGTTCTGTCTGTTAGTTTATTCTTTTTTTTCTTGTAATTTATCATTTTTCATTATCATATCTGGTTTTCTGTTATCACCATTACTGTTCATTGCATTTCGTCTCCGCCGATGTTTTCGAGCCGTAGTCACTCCCCTGTCTGCGTGTTGCACTATTCGGGTGATTTCGGAGATTTACGGTTTCCCACGATTCCTCCCCAGTCTCGCATTTCCTTTCTTCCTGCTTTTCTCGCTACTTAATGTTGTATAGCACTATACTGACTAATAACTACTAATATAGATATTGTACAGTACTAACTGGGGCGTAGATTTAGGGGGGACAGGGGGGGACATGTCCCCCTCAATATTTAGAAGAGGTGAATTTGTCCCCCCAAAACATAATGAATGATAACCTCCTCCCTATTACAGGTATAAATAACAGCACAGAGGGTCTAAACGCTTAGATATCTTTCTTGCCTATTTTACAATTATTTCATACACCCCCACTGGACCATACCATCTTAACCTTGCTGGGTCTGCCGGCCTCGCTGACTCGCAGTTGCGATATGTCTACCGTTGCGGGAGCATGATAGTGTCGGAAATCAAGTGTAAGTAACTATCACGCTTGTTTTACCTTCAGTGTTTCTGAATGAGAGTATATGCGGATGAAACGCTAACGTTATCTAGTTTATAACTTGTGCCTGAAGTTATCTGAGGTGCGTTCAGCAAACAGGCGAACGTTTGCAAACAATTAAAGTTTTTTCCGTTAGCATTCTGTTCGCGGTGTTTGCAAACGGTCTGAAAGATTTGCGGCGAACAATGAGGAAGCTGGACTGAGGTAAATGTGAAGATAAATTGATGCAGAAGAGGAGTAAATTGGTTCATAAAAATTCACCAGAATGCAGGAAATTAAGTGAGAGATTTCCTGGGGGAGAACACCCAATGTTGAAATGAAACCTATGCCCCTGAGTACTAATATACTATATTAACACACTTACTGTCTGTCTAACTAATTAACTAACAGTCACTTATTTTGGGTATTTAGATTTATACACGTAACTTACTAACAATTATCTCCCATTTCTAGTCTGCTCTGTAACTCCGCCTCTCTGTTCTATCACTATGTAATGTCCACGTCCTAATCCGGAGCCGAATGTCTTTCATGTGGGTCTGTGGGCATCCAGTCCACGTTTTCGTTTCCTCTTTGTTATTATATCAGTACCCTATTATGTTCTCCGCATGTTGTCCGTTTGTTTAGCCCACCTCACTCCCGTGCCCCGCCTAGTTTGGTCTGGTCTTGGTATTTAAACACCTGTCTCTGCATTGTTCTTTGTCTGAACGTTGATCAATATCGGGTTGCCGATTCATAGTAAGCCTGTATTTTTTTTTGCTTGTTTGATTATTTGATTATTCGTTTTGGCCCTTTTTGTACTCCAGTTTGTGACTCTCAGATTATAGGCCCCTGCTTTGTTTTTTGACCATTATTTTGAATCTCGATTCTGGCATTGTTTGAACTCTGTTTACCTGGCTTGATTCTGGGATTGTTTGAACTCTGTTTACCTGGCTTGATTCTGGACTGATTAAAGAACAACATTTTTGCATACTCCCTGGTCTGTGTCTGGGTCCTCTGAACGGTACCTCACACATAAAATGAAAGAAAACCAAAACGTAGTCGTGGTCACAGGCAGAAGGTCGATAACAGTAAGGCAGTCCAAACAGGCAGATAAACAGAAACAAAATCCGGGATGTGAGATATAGCTCAAGTCTGGAGACATGGAACACTGGATGGAGTCAGGCCCTATGCCTGGAAGGTCGGGGTGTGATGGGAGATGGAGTCAGGCATTGAGAAGGTGGGGGGTGTGATGGGAGATGGAGTCAGGCATTGAGAAGGTGGGGGGTGTGATGGGAGATGGAGTCAGGCATTGAGAAGGTGGGGGGTGTGATGGGAGATGGAGTCAGGCATTGAGAAGGTGGGGGGTGTGATGGGAGATGGAGTCAGGCATTGAGAAGGTGGGGGGTGTGATGGGAGATGGAGTCAGGCATTTAGAAGGTGGGGGTGTGATGGGAGATGGAGTCAGGCATTGAGAAGGTGGGGGGTGTGATGGGAGATGGAGTCAGGCATTGAGAAGGTGGGGGGTGTGATGGGAGATGGAGTCAGGCATTGAGAAGGTGGGGGGTGTGATGGGAGATGGAGTCAGGCATTGAGAAGGTGGGGGGGGGTGATGGGAGATGGAGTCAGGCATTGAGAAGGTGGGGGGTGTGATGGGAGATGGAGTCAGGAATTGAGAAGGTGGGGGGTGTGATGGGAGATGGAGTCAGGCATTGAGAAGGTGGGGGGTGTGATGGGAGATGGAGTCAGGCATTGAGAAGGTGGGGGGTGTGATGGGAGATGGAGTCAGGAATTGAGAAGGTGGGGGGTGTGATGGGAGATGGAGTCAGGCATTGAGAAGGTGGGGGGTGTGATGGGAGATGGAGTCAGGCATTGAGAAGGTGGGGGGTGTGATGGGAGATGGAGTCAGGCATTGAGAAGGTGGGGGGTGTGATGGGAGATGGAGTCAGGCATTGAGAAGGTGGGGGGTGTGATGGGAGATGGAGTCAGGCATTGAGAAGGTGGGGGGTGTGATGGGAGATGGAGTCAGGCATTGAGAAGGTGGGGGGTGTGATGGGAGATGGAGTCAGGCATTGAGAAGGTGGGGGGTGTGATGGGAGATGGAGTCAGGCATTGAGAAGGTGGGGGGTGTGATGGGAGATGGAGTCAGGCATTGAGAAGGTGGGGGGTGTGATGGGAGATGGAGTCAGGCATTGAGAAGGTGGGGGGTGTGATGGGAGATGGAGTCAGGCATTGAGAAGGTGGGGGGTGTGATGGGAGATGGAGTCAGGACATGGGGGCCCCGAGGAGCAATGATGTGCATCCTCCACCCAGGGGAGCGAGGCCTCCCAGGAGGGCAGGGATTTCTCCACCAGGCAGCGCAGTGTCTTTGCCGACTCCTGGCTCGTCCGCTCAGTCTGGCCGGCGGTCTGGGGGTGAAAGCTAGACAGCAGCTGGGTCTTGGCCCCCAGAGCGGACAGCATGACCTCTAAAAGCGACTGGAGAACTGAGGGCCACGGCCCCTGGTCACCTCCAGGGGCAGGCCGTGCAGACGGAAGGCGTGGAGGAACAGGAGCTCCGCTGTCTCTTTCCAGGAGGGTAGTTTGGGGAGAGCAAACGAAGTGAACAAACTTCAAAAACTGGTCCACCATGATGAGGACCACGGACGCCTTGGTTTTGCCACAATGGCTTTTTATGTTTTTTTATGTTTTGGTCGAAGCTTTCTCTGTCAGAGAAACTTTTCTGGGCCTGAAAAACTCAAATTAGCGTTTCCCTAAAACTTTTTCCCTCCGTCTTGCGACCACAAACTTGCCAACTATTAATGGATGGGGAAATAATTCAGTACATCTTGTTTCAAAATGCATGAAATAAAGGTATATTTTAATGACAATCAAAATGGCAGAGATGCAGGTTGCTTAGCTTTGCAGTGGCATAGCTTTGTCAGATAGGCAAATGAGGGATTGTAACAGACATTTAAACCAGGAGTGCCCAAATTTTTGCACCCCACTGTAAAAATACTTGGAAATAAAAACTGAAATTCGGATACGAATCTCATGTACAGCTTCTGACCTCAAACCCAATTGTCTTCAGTGTATAATTGGGCTTGCTGTTCCAATCATTTTGGAGGGGACTGCATAAACACAACAAAACCAATGGTCACCATTTAAAATAAATTGTTACATTTGTGGTGTTAAATATGTCAAATATGTCAAATATGTCACGGTAGAGAATACTGGCTGTTGACAGTACGGCATGAAGCATTAAAAAGTTGTGGGGTTAGGGTCTGTGAATGTGGATTAAGCTTTCAGTCTAGAAACCCCACCCCTCATCTCCATCCTTGAGAACAATTATTTTCTTGCAGTTGTACTTGTACTCCCAAATGTTAACTCAAATTTTCTTGCAGAATATGAATATCATACTTTCTCTGTCACTCTCTCTTGCTCTCTCTCTATCTATTGGACTCTATCTATCTCTCCGACACACACTCAAAAAGAATACCCCTTGCTAGGTCATCACAACTGCTCTCCTTCATAATATTATGCCCACAGAGACAAACACAGCTTTTTATGAACTAGCCAGCTAAATTGCTTGTCATCACGCATGCACGCCATGACGTCACTTTCACGCTGACGTCTTTTTTTTAAGGTGCTGCTGCGCCGATGTTATTAATCTTGCAGAATGTGAAGTTGATTCATTTTGTAATGATGCTGATGAAACAATATCTGTATTTTGGGAAGGTATATATTGCCATGTTTTCTGGAATGATACAAAGAAACTTACAGATGGTACAATCGATTGTTTTTTTAAATTTGTGCTACTGTGTTTTCAAAAAATGAGAAGGTAAACATAAACCGTAAAATGTTTGTTATCAACCTTCTCTTAATTTGAGCAAAATCTCATATCCATTCCAGCGAATATGCTAATCAGAAACCACATTTTGTAGTATTTCAGGCCTTATTAAATCACACTTGCTTTATATAATGTGGTGTAAAGCATAGCCCCAGTTCTAAAGCCATTGAGACTGCGTGTAATGGCTATTTTCTAGCCATCCATTAAATTACATTAATCAACCTGTAATATGCTTATATCCTGTGATATTATATATATCTTTGTTGAGTTCAATAAAAAAGTGTTTTTATTTACAGATATTATTTTCTCAGAATCTTGCAATATATTTGGAGGCCCCACAAACTAAAACTGTCTACTCTTTACTTTATTGCTCAGGCAGGAAGCGTAATTGTTCAACACATGAACACGTTTTAGTTTACGGTAACATAATTCCCAAAATTAACGAGACACTCACATATACAATTATGTGCTACAGCACTTAGCCAATTTACAGTAAAAAGTTTGTTCGCCAACCCGGACGGAACAATATTCTCAGTGTTGTATAGCGCATTATCAATGTTTCTGCATGTTCACACTTCAGATTACATTCTTTGTTAAATTGCCCTTGTGTGGCATTCAACACACAAACATTAATTTGAAGGGAAGAACAATCAACCACAGAGTTTGGTCTATATTCTGGTGAACTATATTCGAGTCTCATCCTAAAACATAGACGTTCAACAAGATCTCCTTTTCTTTTTATTATTATTTCATTCATTTTTTAATCACAAACATTTATGTTCTTGAATTTCTTCTTTTCTTTTCTTTTTTTCAGTTTTAAGTAAGCTCTTGAAGTGGCCGCCTTAATTAACTGATGACGTCAGTTTTTACTTCAGGATAATGCTAATCAAGCTAATAGCAATTGCCGTTACATTGTTCAAAATAACTAGACACATTTATTATAATGGAACAATATGCACATATCCATACAGGATACGAATAGTCACTGCATCGGCGTCTGTGATATTAATTGATATAGACCACTTACTTACTTACACATTAGGAATTTCATTGATAAGGCACTTCACATATAGAGACATAGCCCTCACAGTTATTCACCGTGTGTACACCGGTCATACAGGCAAAATTATATATCTATTTAAAACTAAAAATGTCCCAATTTATTGATAGAACTTCATGATTTCATTTATCATTCATTCATTATCCTAACCCGCTTATCCTGAACAGGGTCGCAGGGGGGCTGGAGCCTATCCCAGCATACATTGGGCGAAAGGTAGGAATACACCCTGGACAGGTCGCCAGTCCATCGCAGGGCACACACACCATTCACTCACACACACACTCATACCTACAGGCAATTTAGACTCTCCAATCAGCCTAAACTGCATGTCTTCAGACTGTGGGAGGAAACCAGAGTACCCGGAGGAAACCCACGCAAATCGGCGGAAGGGGATTCAGAACCCAAGACTTCCTTGCTGTGAGGCGGCAGTGCTACCCACTGCAACATCCATGCCGCCATGATTTCATTTACTTGATTAAATTATTCCCTCAAAACAGAGCATGTTATAGATGAGCTGAAGTCAAAATGTACTTTTTCCCCTATTTAGTCAAACAAACACATGTTAAAGTATTCCAAACATTTTTATAAGACTGTTATACTTGTTTCCTTTTTTTTTTTTTCATCCACTTCTCTGATTTCACATCATTGTGGACCAGAGGGCGTGTATGTTGGTCAAAAATCTGTCAATTCTCCATTCCCCTCCAATCAGCATCCTTATCACCCAGCAGTGCGGTCCTCATTTCAAATCGGTCAATTTGACTCCCCGCCCTTCTAAAATTACCCATTTATACGTCATATTTCGGTTAACTTGTGTATATGTCATATCTAGTTTTACTTAATATATGTCATATCTATAAATGGTAAATGGTTGGCATTTACATAGCGCCTTTATCCAAAGCGCTGTACAATTGATGCTTCTCCATTCACCCATTCATACACACACTCACACACCGACGGCGATTGGCTGCCATGCAAGGGACTTGCTCAGGGACACTTTGACACAGCCCGGGCGGGGGATCGAACGGGCAACCCTACGACTGCCAGACGACTGCTCTTACTGCCTGAGCCATGTCTAGTTTAACTCGTGTGTATGTCATATCTAGTTTTACTTGTGTATATGTCATATCTAGTTTTTCTTGTTTATATGTCATATATAGTTTTACTTGTTTATATGTCATATCTACTTTTACTTGTTTATATGTCATATATAGTTTTACTTGTTTATATGTCATACATAGTTTTTCTTATTTATATGTCATATATAGTTTTACTTGTTTATATGTCATATATAGTTTTACTTGTTTATATGTCATATCTAGTTTTACTTGTTTATATGTCATATATAGTTTTACTTGTTTATATGTCATGTATAGTTTTACTTGTTTATATGTCATATCTAGTTTTACTTGTTTATATGTCATATCTAGTTTTACTTGTTTATATGTCATATATAGTTTTACTGGAAGCCAGTGCTGCTCTAACTTCAGCCTTTAAGGCCGTTCGGCAGTCCTGTTCATTTCACAGCCCTCATCTCCCTTCAAACAACTTCAATTTTTTTTCACAGGCAAGAAGCTTCATGACGATGGACTCATAGTCTCCAGCATGCACTCCGGTTGGCTTTGTACGTTTAAATTTGTTTTTCTCCCAGTAATGCTGCCAGGTTCCATCTTTGGATGCTCCAAATCCAAAAACATTCACCTGAGACCAAGAGGACGCAGATGGACAGTTTGATGTTAAATTGAGTAGATTTCATAGAGTCCAGTTGTTGGTAGTGACTGTATTATCATCAACAATATAATTATGATTGTATATCCTACACCAATGAGCACTTTATTATGTATTTTTAGACATATTTTTTGGACTTATTAAGTCTCCTGCTGCTGTAGCCTATCCACTTAGTGGTTTGATGCTTTGTGTGTTCAGAGACGCTCTTCTGCATACCACTGTTGCAATGTGTGGTTATATGTGTTACTGTCACCTTCCTGTCAGCTTTGACCAATCTGGCCCTTCTCCTCTGATCTCTCTCATTAATAAGGCGTTTCTGTCTGCAGAACTGCTGCCCACTGGATTTTTATTTTTTTTTCTCTGTAAACTCTAAAGGCTGCTGTGCATGAGAGATACTCAAACCACCCTGTCTGTCACCAACAATCATTCCACAGTCAATCATTCTTAGATCACATTTCTGCATCATTCTGAAATTTGATCTGAAAAACAGCTGAACCACTTGACCATGTCTGCATGATTTTATGCATTTAGTTGCTGCCACATGATTGGCTGATTAAATATTTGCATTAATAAGCTGGTGTACCGGTCTACCTAATAAAGTGCTCACTGAGTGTATGTGCATGGGTGTGGAACTGGAACTTGATTTTGTGTGTGTGTTTTTAAAAGAAATGAAAAGACGAGAACACAGATGCATACAAATGTCCATCATGGCATCTTATTTCCCACTACTGCACCTAAAACTTGTTAAACATGAATAAATAAATTACTGAAATGAAAAGCAAAACCAGGAGAGGAGGAAACAAAGGGAAGTTGGAGAAGCTTAGGGTTCTGAGTGAGGGGAATAGTGTTGGGAGAAGAGGCAGGTTTTTAGGGTACTGAGTGAGGAGAATAGTGTTGGGAGAAGAGGCAGGTTTTTAGGGTACTGAGTGTAACAGTGTTGGGAGAAGAGGCAGGTTTTTAGGGTACTGAGGGTAACAGTGTTGGGAGAAGAGGCAGGTTTTTAGGGTACTGAGTGTAACAGTGTTGGGAGAAGAGGCAGGTTTTTAGGGTACTGAGGGTAACAGTGTTGGGAGAAGAGGCAGGTTTTTAGGGTACTGAGGGTAACAGTGTTGGGAGAAGAGGCAGGTTTTTAGGGTACTGAGGGTAACGGTGTTGGGAGAAGAGGCAGGTTTTTAGGGTACTGAGGGTAACAGTGTTGGGAGAAGAGGCGGGTTTTTAGGGTACTGAGGGTAACAGTGTTGGGAGAAGAGGCAGGTTTTTAGGGTACTGAGTGAGGGGAATAGTGTTGGGAGAAGAGGCAGGTTTTTAGGGTACTGAGTGAGGGGAATAGTGTTGGGAGAAGAGGCAGGTTTTTAGGGTACTGAGTGAGGGGAATAGTGTTGGGAGAAGAGGCAGGTTTTTAGGGTACTGAGGGTAACAGTGTTGGGAGAAGAGGCAGGTTTTTAAGGTACTGAGTGAGGGAATAGAATTAGGAGAAGAGCCAGGTTTTGGGGGGCCACCAGAGTCCAGTGGGGAGGAGTGACTCAGTGAGGTAGGAGGGAGCCAAACCTTTTAGTGCTCTTTAGGGGGTGAGAAGGATTTAGTAATGAATATGTCAGGTGATGGGGAAGCAGTGCAGCTGACTGAGGGTGGGGGTGATGTGATTTCTTGGTATGTGTGAATATTCTGGCAGCAGAGTTTTGTATATATTACAGTTTATGGAGAGATTTATCCAGGAGATCACAGAAAAGGGCATTGCAGTAACGCGGACAGGGTTTGAGCGTCTTTGAGGGAAAGGGATGGGCAGTTGTGCAATGTTACAGAGATGGGAAAATGTAGTCTTCGTGATGGAGGTGATGCACTTTGCTTTTTCTTTTTTTCTTGGGTAAATTGGATAAAGCCAGTTTGTTTATTAGATAGTTTGTTAAAATGTGTAATATGTGCTTACCTCATCACATACGTGGATGGCGAACATCAAGGTTGAGAAGCCGGTGGAGGGATATTTCCCATGGCGTTCAAGCCAAACATCATAGACGTACTTTAAGAACGTGGGGTTGTATATTAACACCTGTGTTAAAATAAATCATAAAAGTCACAGAATGAGCACAAGAGACATACTACATGTGATATTTGTATATTCACACACTTGTACATACACACACACACACACACACACACACAGACACACACAAAAGCATTTTGGAACAAAGTGCGACACAAGACTCTTTCACCTTATTCTTGTCTGCATTAATCTTGGCCATCACCGGCATCCGGGTGCTGTTGAAAACAGAGAGATGTCAATAGCCTGCTGGGTGGCACTTAGTCCAATGACGATCCACAAGATCACAGAGTCCACTAGTACCCCAGGGCAGGACACTTGGAGCATCCATGGCAGCACTGAACCAAGAGCTGATAAAGGAGCCCTTTTTCCCTTTCTTTGTGCATAACTGTCTGTCTAGCTAATTTTAGCCCTCACCCGAACATTAAATGCAAAGCGTAATGATGAAAATGATGTTGCTTCTTTTTCATCCGAAAACAAAGTGAGTGAGCACTACAGCAGCTTCTGACAAGGGCTCCTGTTTCTCAGAGCTGCATTCAGCTTCTTAGATCAATGTTCAAACACAAATGCATTCCCAATGTAGCCCATGGCCACCTACCGTTTCACAGTGCCTGTGGTCAGAGCACTAGTGATCCACTCCAGATCCAAAGTCTTGAATGGTATCAGCAGCAGGCTCGTGTCCTTTTGCAGGTTTGTGGCACTTTCTGGGTACATGACACGATGGGTGGTTCTGTTCCCTACGTCCTTTTCATAGCCCAAAATGGGAGCTTTGTTCATTCTGCAGAGACAATATGTATCGCTTTTAGAGAACTGACTGCTATGTAAACTAGTCTTGACATTGATTTTAGACAATGCAATCATGATAGCTGCATTTTTGTGGCCCAAGTTTACCATACAACCAAGAAACATCATTATGGTTTCTGTAACGTGATGTGAGACTATACTATTGCCACAGAAAATACACTAACATTTCTATTGACTTAATAAATGCAAGCTTTGTAATTCAGGAGTTGGAAGAACACATGGTAGGACATTCTGGCTCAGCTTTTAATAGTTAATCAGGGTTAATCATATCCACTTTGCCCCCTTGTAGCTCAGTCGTTGATGTCCCAAATTATTGTTGCATTCATATTTATAGAAACAAAATACTGTGAAAAAATGAAAGCACAAAACTGCAATGCCAGATTGTTAAAGACGATTAAAAGTGAGAACAGCAGTTTAGATGTTTATCAGCCTCTTATTTGCAAAGCAGGGCAATAAAACTAGAACAGGCCATTCAGACCAGCAATGCTGACCTTATCCTACCACTAAAGTGTACCTACTGCTTAGTTTGCCTAACAGCTAAATGGTATCTAGCACCATATCAAGCCTGGTCTTGAAAACCCCCAGTATTTCTGCCTCCACTACATATCCACTTTTGGATTCTGTTTAAATCTTCCTGGATTACAATAGATTCCAAACTGTTAGCTAAACCTTCTAGTTTTGTATCACCTGCAAATTTAACTGACGTACTTTAAATGTCCCTGTCAAGGTCATTTATATGAATGAGGAAGAGCAGTGGTCCCAGCACCGATCCTTGTGGGACTCCACTTCCCACAATACCTCAGCCTGACCTGTTTTTAGGTCAGCTCAGGCTGAGTCTGTCACCTTATGATGAAGTCATTGGAGTCAATGAGGGCTCCGTAATCAGATCCCTTGAGGTTCCCAGAATTCCCTACTACAGCGCAAGTCCTGCAGCGATTGGGCCCTGAGTCGTTATAATGTCCCTCCCCAGGGACGACCTGGAATAGTTTCTGCACCACAGCACTGTAGTTGGCATTTTGCTTAGTCTGTAGCCTCTGGGGACACAATAAAGACACACAAGAGTGACTCTCAGCTGCTCGAGAGGCACTCAGCAAGAGCAACGGTAGCTATGGGAGCAGAATAAAGCCTTTCTTAGGCAGATGGCAGGTTATGCTGTATTTACATGGTTTTTCTCCAATTACATTTGTCAACAGACCAAAACCAAAACACACACACCCACACACACACACATACACAGTTCAGTCAGAAGACTCATAATAAATGACTCCCTGTTGTAAGCCAGCCAAAACAGGGAGTGACTACCCCCCCCACCCATGGGGGTCTTTAGAAGCTCACAGTTGGATGCTGGGGTGGTGGTGGGAGAGCAACAAACTTCTGAAGACACGATTGCAATGCAAATGCAGAAACAAGCATGTAATACAAGCAACAGCAGCAGTGAAACAACAGCATGCCAAAAAGAGCAATGCAGCAGAATGAGCCAGGCAGCGCTATGGCTTTAGCATGCAGAATGAGCCAGGCAGTGCTATGGTTTTAGCATGCAGAAAGAGCCAGGCAGCGCTATGGCTTTAGCATGCAGAATGAGCCAGGCAGTGCTATGGCTTTAGCGTGCAGAATGAGGCAGGCAGCGCTATGGCTTTAGCATGCAGAATGAGCCAGGCAGTGCTATGGCTTTAGCGTGCAGAATGAGGCAGGCAGCGCTATGGCTTTAGCATGCAGAATGAGCCAGGCAGTGCTATGGCTTTAGCATGCAGAAAGAGCCAGGCAGCGCTATGGCTTTAGCATGCAGAATGAGCCAGGCAGTGCTATGGCTTTAGCGTGCAGAATGAGGCAGGCAGCGCTATGGCTTTAGCATGCAGAATGAGCCAGGCAGTGCTATGGCTTTAGCGTGCAGAATGAGGCAGGCAGCGCTATGGCTTTAGCATGCAGAATGAGCCAGGCAGTGCTATGGCTTTAGCGTGCAGAATGAGCCAGGCAGTGCTATGGCTTTAGCATGCAGAATGAGCCAGGCAGCGCTATGGCCTTAGCATGCAGAATGAGCCAGGCAGCGCTATGGCCTTAGCATGCAGAATGAGCCAGGCAGTGCTATGGCTTTAGCGTGCAGAATGAGCCAGGCAGTGCTATGGCTTTAGCGTGCAGAATGAGCCAGGCAGTGCTATGGCTTTAGCGTGCAGACTGAGCCAGCAGGTCAGCTTTTGGATGATTTCCAGCATCATAGGTACTTTTTTGTGTGCGTGCTTACCTGCCACCATTTAAAGGTGTCGTCAGACAGCATGGCGTTCTTCTGTGACAAGAGCGGCGATATGGACGTGTTAAAGCGCTTCCTGAACCAGGGGTCTTCATCCTCAACAGAGATGCACTGGCGACAGGCACACAGTGCCCTGGAAACGGGTTTGTCGGACCACCGAGAGACAAGTTGTGATAAGTATGATGACGTATTGCTGGAGCTAAATAAAACTATGGTAGTAGCACAGAAGCAGAACAGCACAATCAAAAGCTTTCTTCTCGGATTCTTGAGGTCCACCATTTTGTAAATGATATGTGTTTACAGACTGGAAAGTTGCAAAAAGGAGGGAGAGCTTCCTCAATGGAGGGTTTGACTTCAGACGAGGGTTTGAAAGGATTGTATCAGAAACAAAGTGCATGACCTATTCAGGCAGGGAATGTTATCCTTTCAGAACAGTTCTCAGATGCACTCAAAAGCTAGATGCATGCAGTTTACACTTTGGGGGTTTTCTGCATGGTAAACTGCAAGTACGAGAGGTACTGACAGTCGTAGATTAGTAAGTAACTGACGTCTGAATAGGAGGGAAAATGTGACGGTTTGAAGTGCAAGCTTGTGCTTCCTGTTAGAGGGAGGGGTCCTGCTTTCTTCTTTTTGACTGAATGAGGTGGTAAAGAGATGGTGAAGCTGCTCTCTGCTGGAAATCACCCACCTAGAAAGAAAACAAAGGAGGACTGATTACACTCAACATATCTATGGTACATATCAGTAATGGGCCTGGAGCATTTCCCAACAGAGGGGATTGCTCTCCGTAGAATCCATTGGAGCACATAAACAACTTAAATATTACCAGATTATTCAAAAAACTAAAATCCAACCTGAGACTGCTACACTTAAGGAAAATCTAATGTTTCTGCTTAAAAATCTGTCAAATGAACATGTACATGTAAGCTATTGTAAGTATTCACTGTTCTGCATGTAAATGAGAGGCTTAGCACAATAGACACATAGACAGCAAGGTTTATTTTGAGGGGACATAGTGCATTGAAGGTGAGTATAACAGTAGTAATTATCGATAAGTTTGGTTAATGTACAATCAATATTAATTTGTTCTGTATAAATCTATATCAATACATGTAGTCTGGTGCAACCAGGCACACACAAATAAAAAAATTAGTGTACTGTATAATACTGTGATCATATCGCGTACAGTTTATGTATATTACAAAACCAAATGTAGATACTTTGTATCTTATATTATTTGGTGTACCCCAAATATTACTTTGTCATAAAAGATGCCTTGGGTCTATACAATGCCCATACTACTTCTGATAAACTACCTACAAGGAGATAAAATAATAGGTAGATATTGCACATGATTATAGTTACATATTGCACATGATTATAAGTTGATATTGCAGTGATTAGAGGTAGATATTGTACATGATTATAAGTAGACATTGCACATGGTTATAGTTAGATATTACACGTGATTATAGGTAGATATTGCACATGATTATAGTTAGATATTACACGTGATTATAAGTAGACATTGCACATGGTTATAGTTAGATATTACACGTGATTATAGGTAGATATTGCACATGATTATAGTTACATATTACACGTGATTATAGGTAGATATTACACATGATTATAGTTACATATTGATTATAAGTTGATATTACACGTGATTATAGGTAGATACTGCACATGATTATAGTTACATATTGATTATAAGTTGATATTACACGCGATTATAGGTAGATACTGCACATGATTATAGGTAGATATTGCACGTGATTATAGGTAGATATTGCACATGATTATAGCTACATATTGATTATAAGTTGATATTACACGTGATTATAGGTAGATATTACACATGATTATAGTTACATATTGATTATAAGTTGATATTACACGTGATTATAGGTAGATATTGCACATGATTATAGTTACATATTACACGTGATTATAGGTAGATATTACACGTGATTATAGGTAGATATTGATTATAAGTTGATATTACACGTGATTATAGGTAGATATTGCACGTGATTATAGTTACATATTGATTATAAGTTGATATTACACGTGATTATAGGTAGATACTGCACATGATGAGCCGCGGTGGCGTAACAGGCTAAGACGCAGCAGACTTGCGGTTGCAGTTTGCTGCAGTTGCACACCGGGGTTCGATTCTCGGTCCTGCCAAAAGCCAAGTTTGGCCGGCTCACGTGGGGCAGCAATAATTGGCTCGCTGCTCCAGAGGGAGGGACTTGGCAGGGTTATTAGATCGCCGCACAATAAGCACCTCGGGCGCCTCGGAATCACGGCAACGGGCACGAGACGAGACGGCTTGAAGAAGGCGTGTCGCTCTCATTCGGGCCGCCCAGGGATGGGGTACGGGCGGTACATCTAATACGACTACCTCCAATTGAATCAGACGAGGTACAATTGGCTACCAAATTGGGAGAAAAAGAGAAAAATCTGAAAAAAAAAAAAAAAAAGATATTGCACATGATTATAGGGAGATATTGCACATGATTATAGGGAGATATTGCACATGATAATGAGTTGATATTGCACGTGATTATAGGTTGATATTGCACGTGATTGCACTCTTTAGGTTCAATCTCCCACACCAGGCAGGTTAGAGGTTCCTCATTTTATGAGAGTTCTACAGTCCCCTCCAAAAATATTTGAATAGCAATTTCTTTGTTTTTGCTATACACTGAAGACAATTGAGTTTGAGGTCAAAAGATGTAGATGAGATGACAGATCTGAAATTCAGCCTTTATTTCCTGGTATTTTTGTCTAGATTTGTTAAACAACTAAGAACATCACCTTTTATATCAGACCACCCATTTGTGTTAGAAATGATAAACCAACATCAAGACCAGAGAGCTGTCTTTGGGAGAAAGGCAAGCTATAAGAGGGGAAATCCATTGCACAAGCATTGAGGATAGCTTGTACAACAACTTGGAATGACCTGAAAAAGAAAGAAACCACTGGTGTACTGAGTGTTGGTGCGTTTTGCTTGTTGTTGCGCTTTTATTGAAAACATCAGCTAATCAGAGAAAATAGTGAATTACACCCACCAGTAATGGTGCTTCTGGCAAATCGACCCTGATTGAAAAGACATTAAAATAATGTAAATAAAACATGACATGCCAAAGAAGGCGTATTGCTAGGTGGCGTAGCCACAAACCATATCACAAACCATGTATAAAAATTATATATACAGTTGGATAATTTAGTTTGTAAGTTTTTAATGATATTAATGATGTTAGAGTGACATTTATTTACACACACTCAAATTTCAGCCATGTTATATTATTTTTCATTCATGAACTTAATTACCATACACGTGAAGATAATTTGGGACAGCCTGAAAATAAAAAGATTTAAAGAAGGAAAAAATTATATTCAAAATGTTTTACTTTATTTTGTTGCAGTAATATCTTATACTTGATAATCAGTATCATGCATGACATTTGAATCATCTTAACAAATAAGGCCCAAATGCTACACTGTGTCCCGGTACCCTGTCTCCTGGCTACTTCCTGGGTGACCATCGCCACGCCCACTTCAATGAGTGAGTCACAGAATAAATGTCATGTGACCACGAGCAATTTATATACACGGTATTTGAGGTGAAAATGCTGAATGACAATGATTAGCTAGTCAAGGCGAAAAACTCAAAATACTTAATGCGTCCCAAATTCTGAATCTGAATTCACCCTAATGTAGTGAATAGTAAACCAAGAAATAAACGTAATTTGTGATGAACGAGTAGGCTACATTCAGTCTATCGACTAAAAGCGGTAATAGCATTCTTCTAAACCAGTGTTTTTTGTATAGAAAGGTGTAGGGTGTGTTGTAGATATTTACTCCATAAAAATATGTTCTTTTACTTATTAGACAAAATAAGCCACGGCCATGCTTAAAAATTTTATTTATTTTTTTAAAAGAAGAAAAATGACAAATTGAACGCCATATCTGGGTTAAGGGAGCTGCATCTTCACTGGGCATTGTAAGATGGAAATGAGGGTTTTTAAGAACAGGCTGCATAGACCTATGTTTGTTAATGGATTTGCGGCAAGATCCTGCAGTGCATAGCCTTATACGCGATTACGCGGATATATTGCAAAATACGACGTCTGCTGTCCAAATTCACTCTTTATTTAGTAAACTATACAAGGTGCATCTCAAAAAATTTGTATATGGTGGAAAAGTTTCTTTTTTTCTGTCATTTGTTTCAAAAAGTTAAACTTTCTTATATTCTAGATTCATTACACATAAAGTGAAATATTTCAAGCCTTTTTTTGTTTTAATCTTGACGATTACGTCTTACAGCTCCAGTATCTGAAAATATTACAATATTACATGAGACCAGTCAAAAAAAAGATTTATAATACAGAAATGTCGATCTTCTGAAAAGTATGTTCATTTATGCTCTCAATACATGGTCGGGCAATCATGGGGGAAACTGCTGACGTGACAGTTGCCCAGTAGACACTCATTGACACCCTCCACAAGGAGGGTAAGCCATAGAAGGTCGTTGCTGAAAGGGCTGGCTGTTCGCCGAGTGTTGTATCAACGCATATTCATGGAAAGTTGACTGGAAGTTGCTTGAAGTCCAGTGTGTCCAAGTTTCCACAGTCAGTGATGATTTGGGGTGCCATGTCATCTGCTGGTGTTGGTCCACTGTGTTTTATCAAGTCCAGAGTCAACACAGCAGATTACCAGGGGATTTTAGAGCACTTCATGCTTCCGTCTGCTGACAAGCTTTATGGAGATGCTGATTTCCTTTTCCAGCAGGACTTGGCATCTGCCCACAGTGCCAAATCTACTAGTAACTGGTTTGCTGACCATGGTATTACTGTGCTTGATTGACCTGAACCACATAGATAATCATCGAGATTCAAAATAATAAATAATTGAAATATTTCACTTTATGTGTAATGAATCTAGAATATGTGAAAGTTTCAATTAAATAACAGAAAAAAGTAACTTTTCCACGGTATTCTAATTTTTTTTAGATAAACCTGTGTAGCGTATTAAATTGATATTCACAAAGTAGGGATTAGTAATAAGTGAATAGTGAGCCATTTCAGATACAGCCAATGGGTGCGTCCCATTATTCTGAAAATGCATACTTCACTCCACTTTGTCCCAAACGTTACGGTGCCCTGAGATGGAAGGGCTACGTATAAACACCGCTATAATTTCTACATGGGAACCCAAAGTGTATACAAAATACCCTTTAATAAAATCTGAAAATTTGCACTTTAATCACATGTTAATTGTGTGATTTCAAATCTAAAATTGTAGCAAATCAGAGGCAAAGAAATACATTCCGAGCCTTGAGAGATATAACCCATCACATTACATTACATTACATTACATTACAAGGCATTTAGCAGACGCTCTTATCCAGAGCGACGTACAACGAAGAGCAAATCAAACACAAGTATGAGTGCTAAGAGGACCTGAGAGCCCAGTACAGTTCCGAGTCTTAGTGTGTTTACAGATACAATCGGAACCCTTGAAGAATAACCCGATGTACAAGGAGGGGTTTGGAGAGACGCTATTAAACGACTAATCCTGTTATATCGGCCTCCTCCTCGTTCTCCTTATATAAAATAGTGTCAGAAGTAAAACTAAAAAAGAAATACTACAACAAAGTTAATCAAACCAGCGCCACCATTCATGTGAATAACTTACCTTGATGTCCGCTGCGGGAAAGGTGAAGTTACATTTCCATCGCCGATGAGGACTGAAAAAACAAAAGCATTTATGCACCTACACTACAGGTGCGTCCCAATAGACGGAAAGTGTATAGGCATACAGCACTCCTTTGCGCCACATTATTTCGCAGAAGTGGAGGAGTGGCCCTGGGGGAGTGGAGTAAAGGATGGTGGAGTGAAAGATTGTGGGACGCAGTCTAGCACTGAATGGGGGCGAGTCGCGCACATTAAACTATGAGAAGTTAACGAGCACACCTGCGGACGATGGCGTATGACAGGTGAACACAGCGGTGCAGCTTACGCCGGCCGGCAAACGCAAATGATCGGCCGAAATGGATAAGCCGTTTATAAACGGTATAGAATTGCGTCAGGACTTGATAAGAAAAGGCGGGCCATATCAAGTTTGCGTTGGGAGGCGAAGCTGACGAAATTCTGTCAGGAAACGGAAGGTGATTTTTTGAAAGGGCACGGTTCAACATGCGTGATGCTCACCACAGACAGTGGATAATATTAGCGGCACAGAGTCAGATGAATATGCATTTCTGGGTGACGTGTCAGCGCAAGGCAAAAGTGTATGGGCCCAAAAGGTAGAAATTAATGGGGAATATATTGAATTTAGTGGTCCATCCCCAGTGAGTCCACAGCAGCATGGAGCCCTGCACCCTGCTTTTAAAGTCCTGTACGGTCCAGGGGATACTGTCCTTAATGTTCAGGGATGTTTCACAGCTCAACTGCAGATTTCACAGCTCAAACACAGAGCGTCAGAGCAGGACATGCATGTGGTGTCACGTCTTTCAAAGCCACTTCTGGGTTCACCATGCCACTGAGTCGCTGCAGCTAATTCAGCGCACTCACGTTGTGCCGGCTGCAGGGGAGGAGTTTATGAAGGGCCATCCAACTGTGTTCAAGGGCTGGGGAAGATTGGAGAACCAGACATGATTTCACACTGTGTTCAAGGGCTGGGGAAGATTGGAGAACCAGACACGACTTCACACTGTGTTCAAGGGCTGGGGAAGATTGGAGAACCAGACACGACTTCACACACTCTCTAACTGCAGCCAGGAGAGAGTCTGGCTGACGACAGAATGCACATGGGTCAGTACTGCGGCAGGTACAGACGCCTCGGCCTTATCGGGTCAGAACGCATGGCGGGCTGATGGAGGAACCACATTCACCTGTGGGCAACACTGGAGCCAGAGCCCTCAGACATGCTGCGGCACCAAGCTCCTCAGACACACCAGGGGGCTGAGAATCCTGCAGGAGGGCACACCTCCCTGACCCGGAGAGGAGAGTCACTAAACCACCCCTTAAACTGCACTGCAGAGGAGAGTCACTGAACCACCCCTTCTCTGCACTGCAAAGGAGAATCACTAAACCACCCCTTAAACTGGACTGCAGAGGAGAGTCACTGAACCACCCCTTAAACTGGACTGCAGAGGAGAGTCACTAAACCACCCCTTAAACTGGACTGCAGAGGAGAGTCACTGAACCACCCCTTAAACTGGACTGCAGAGGAGAGTCACTGAACCACCCCTTAAACTGGACTGCAAAGGAGAGTCACTAAACCACCCCTTAAACTGGACTGCAGAGGCTTCTTTGCTTAACAGGGGAGATGTCCTGGGATGGGTTCATTCCAGGAGCTGTGAGAGATGACTTTTGAGCAGGGTGTACGAGGAGGGGGTTGTAGCGATGCTATTAAACAGCTAGTCCTGTTATATCGACCTCCTCATCATTCTCCTTACTGTATATTGTATTGTACCAGACATCTAGATTCAGGACAGTTTTGTGAAGTGTGTTTGGTCAACCCAATGTGGTGCACTCGGGTGAACCCTTTTCATTTATGATGATTACATTACATGACATAAAATTATTGGCATTTGGCAGACACTCTTATCCAGAGCAACATACAGTTGATTAGACTAAGCAGGAGGCAATCTGGAGCAATGCAGGGTTAAGGGCCTTGCTCAAGGGCCCAATGGCTGTGCGGATCTCACTGTGGCTAGACCGGGATTAGAACCACTGACCTTGCATGTCCCAGTCATTTACCTTAACCACTCCGCTACAGGCCACCCTGATGACATCATGGAAATGTTCCTGCATGAGATCCATTGTTTCATTAGCAGTTTAGCAGTTTAGCAGTTTAGTGTTCAAAGAAAACACAACCTGCCTACAATGTCAACACTACCAAAAAGGACATCCTCAATTGACTTCCTGAAGCGTGCCAGCCTTCAGAACAAGGAACCGAAATGACAGATGTTCCAATCAAAGTCTTTATTAACTTTGGGGCAGGTTAAGCAGGCGTAGGTTGATCGCAGGAAAACAAGTATATAGAAGACTAGACAGTTTGTAAACTATAATCCAGGCAGGGGTTCGGTTTCTAGTTCTGTCTGTTAGTTTATTTGTTCTTTTCTTGTAATTTATCATTGTTCATTATCATATCTGTTTTTCTGTTATCACCCATTACTGTTCCTTGCATTTCGTCATCCCCCGATGTTTTCGAGCCATAGTCACTCCCCTGTCTGCGTGTTGCACAATTCGGGTGATTTCGGAGATTTACGGTTTCCCACGATTCCTTCCCAGTCTCGCATTTCCTTTCTTCCTGCTTTTCTCGCTACTTAATGTTGTATAGCACTATACTGACTAATAACTACTAATATAGATATTGCACAGTACTAACTGGGGCGTAGATTTAGGGGAGGACAGGGGGGGACATGTCCCCCTCAATATTTAGAAGAGGTGAATTTGTCCCCCCCAAAACATAATGAATGATAACCTCCTCCCTAATGCAGGTAGAAATAACAGCACAGAGGGTCTAAACCAGGGGTCGGCAACCCTGGTCCTGGAGAGCCGCAGGGTGTACTGGCTTTCGTCTCCACCTTAAAATAAGCAACCAATCCAGACCCAAGAAACCAGGTGAGGTGAGTTAACTGTGCAATCAACGGCTTTCATTGATCAATTAATGCCAAGTAACAACGAAAGCCAGCACACCCTGCGGCTCTCCAGGACCAGGGTTGCCGACCCCTGATCTAGTGTAAGTAGCTATCACGCTTGTTTTACCTTCAGTGTTTCTGAATGAGAGTATCTGCGGATGAAACGCTAACGTTATCTAGTTTATAACTTGTGCCTGAAGTTATCTGAGGTGCGTTGAAGTTCAGCAAATAGGCGAACGTTTGCAAACAATTAATTTTTTTTCCGTTAGCATTCTGTTCGCTGTGTTTGCAAACGGTCTGAAAGATTTGCGGCGAACAATGAGGAAGCTGGACTGAGGCAAATGTGAAGATAAATTGATGCAGAAGAGGAGCAAATTGGTTCATAAAAATTCACCAGAATGCAGGAAATTAAGTGAGAGATGCTCAAAATTTCCTGGGGGAGAACACCCAGACCCCCTGCTTAATGGGCCCCCCCAATGTTGAAATGAAACCTATGCCCCTGAGTACTAACATACTATATTAACACACTTACTGTCTGTCTAACTAATGAACTAACAGTCACTTATTTGGGGTATTTAGATTCATACACGTAACTTAATTACTAACAATTATCTCCCGTTTCTAGTTTGCTCTGTAACTCCGCCTCTCTGTTCTATCACTGATTACTTGCTTTGATTCAGCGAAGTGTCCGCACCTGTCTCTCGCTATCACTACGTCTCCTAACAATGCAAATGTCCACGTCCTAATCTGGAGCCGTATTTCATGTGGGTCTGTGTGCATCCAGTCCACGTTTTAGTTTCCTATTTGTTATTATATCAGTACCCTATTACGTTCTCCGCCTGTTGTCCATTTTTTAACCCACCTCACTCCCGTGCCCCGCCTAGTTTGGTCTGGTCTTGGTATTTAAAGTCTGAATTCAGACTTTATTGCTCAGGAAGCGTAATTGTTCAACACGTGAACACGTGTACACATAATTCCCAAAATTAACGAGACACTCACATATACAATTATGTGCTACAGCACTTAGCCAATTTACAGTAAGAAGTTCGTTCGCCAACCCGGACGGAACAATATTCTCAGTGTTGTATAGCGCATTGTTTCTGCATGTGGACTGCATGTGGACTGCAGAATTTGGGCAACATGCAAATACATACAGAGAGACAATGGCATAGCTTTGTCAGATAGGCAAATGAGGGAGGCTGGTAGATGAAATTAAGGTTTAAGGTTTCAAGGTGCGATGTCATTAAAATGACTTCACTCTTGTCTCGCAAAGCCAGTGACATTCTCATGCATGTGCCACCATGGCAGCAGGTGCATACCTCTTATTGAATCATGTCCTGGGTTAGCATATCAATCCTGCATAATCGTACATTACTTTTCCTGCATTTCAACCAAAAATGCTGGCTTCCAGTGTATCCTATTTAAGAGCGTGAGCGTACAGTAGATTTGTCTGGTAGAGAATGGTGTATTCACCTAGTCCAAGAAAATTAATAGATACCAAGTCGGGACCAATTTTATCCTCAGTATATAGCCAAAGATGTATGGATAAATATTAATAAATGAAAAATAATATGGTGTTTTTCTATATTCAGTGGAAACTGAACAGGGGGGAGAAAAAGGGAAGAATCAATATGACCCTCCATATTGTTTCCTTTAACCTGCAGGTAGAGACAGAGCACCAATGTATCTCAGCAGGTCCAGCAAACATAATCTATGTGGTTAATTTAACTGAGCTTGTTTCCTTCATGTTGCCAGAATGTCCAGACATCCCTTCTTAAGCACATGAAAAGCAAAGGGTTTGATTGTCACTTATGAAAGAATATCAGACATAACTACATAATTTAGTCACTGTAGATTTCTCCCTATCTGGAGATGGCAAATCGGCTAATTCAGAAACTTTGTAGACCAGGAACCATAGAACCTTCTGATCCTCAGGTGCGTGAGATTAGGCAGAGTCTAAACCCTCAGTGCAGAATATCTGTGTGATTAGGCTGAGTATAAACCCTCAGAGCAGAAAACCTGTGTGATTAGGCTGAAACTAAACCCTCAGAGCAGAAAACCTGTGTGATTGAGACTAAACCCTCAGAATACCTGTGTAATTAGGCTGAGTCTAAACCCTCAGAGCAGAATACCTGTGTGAGATTAGGCTGAGTCTAAACCCTCAGAATATCTGTGTGTGATTAGGCTGAGACTGAACCCTCAGAATAACTGTGTAATTAGGCTGAGTCTAAACCCTCAGAGCAGAATACCTGTGTGAGATTAGGCTGAGTCTAAACCCTCAGAGCAGAATACCTGTGTGAGATTAGGCTGAGTCTAAACCCTCAGAATATCTGTGTGTGATTAGGCTGAGTCTAAACCCTCAGAGCAGAATACCCTCTGAGCAGCTGTTCTTATTTTAAACAATCTTCAAATAAAATAAATTTTTTATTAAATAAAAAATAATAATCGGGGCCTCTCTGTGTGGAGTTTGCATGTTCTCCCCTTGTTTGCGTGGGTTTCCTCCGGGTACTCCGGTTTCCTCCCACAGTCCAAAGACATGCAGGTTAGGCTGATTGGAGAGTCGACATTTCCCATGGGTATGAGTGTGTGAGTGAATGGTGTGTGTGCCCTGCGATGGACTGGCGACCTGTCCAGGGTGTATTCCTGCCTTTTGCCCAATGTATGCTGGGATAGGCTCCAGCCCCCCTGCGACCCTGTTCAGGATAAGCGGGTTAAGATAATGGATGGATGGATGGAAAAAATAATAATTTAATTCATAAATGCAAGATAAAGTTGAAAAGGCACAAAACCCCCATCCCCAAAACCCAAACCTTACACATTAGGAATTTCATTGATAAGGCACTTCACATACAGAGACATAGCCCTCACAGATATTCACCATGTGTACACCAGTCATACAGGCAAAGTTATATATCCGTTTAAAACTAAAAATGTCCCAAGTTATTGATAGAACTTCATGATTTAATTTACTTGATTAAATTATTCCCTCAAAACAAAGCATATTAAAGATGAGCTGAAGTCAAAATGTACTTTTTCCCCAATTTAGTCAAACAAAGTAAAGCGTTAAAGTATTCCAAAAAAATGTATCTAGTTTTACTCATGTATATGTCATATCTAGTTTAACTTGTGTATGTCATATCTAGTTTAACTTGTGTATGTCATATCTAGTTTAACTTGTGTATGTCATATCTAGTTTAACTTGTGTACATGTCATATTTAGTTTTACTTGTGTACATGTCATATCTAGTTTTACTCGTGTATATGTCATATCTAGTTTAACTTGTGTATGTCATATCTAGTTTAACTTGTGTACATGTCATATCTAGTTTAACTTGTGTATGTCATATCTAGTTTAACTTGTGTATGTCATATCTAGTTTAACTTGTGTACATGTCATATATAGTTTTACTTGTGTATATGTCTTATCTAGTTTTACTTGTGTATGTCATATCTCGTTTTACTTGTGTACATGTCATATCTAGTTTTACTTGTGTATGTCATATATAGTTTAACTTGTGTATATGTCATATCTAGTTTTACTTGTGTACATGTCATCTAGTTTTACTTGTGTATGTCATATATAGTTTAACTTGTGTACATGTCATATCTAGTTTTACTTGTGTATGTCATATATAGTTTAACTTGTGTATATGTCATATCTAGTTTTACTTGTGTACATGTCATCTAGTTTTACTTGTGTATGTCATATATAGTTTAACTTGTGTACATGTCATATCTAGTTTTACTTGTGTATGTCATATATAGTTTAACTTGTGTATATGTCATATCTAGTTTTACTTGTGTACGTCATATTGCGGAAGCCAGTGCTGCTAAGGGGGCGACATGGCTCAGGCAGTAAGAGCAGTCGTCTCATTGGCTCAGGCAGTAAGAGCAGTCGTCTCATTGGCTCAGGCAGTAAGAGCAGTTGTCTCATTGGCTCAGGCAGTAAGAGCAGTCGTCTCATTGGCTCAGGCAGTAAGAGCAGTCGTCTCATTGGCTCAGGCAGTAAGAGCAGTCGTCTCATTGGCTCAGGCAGTAAGAGCAGTCAGCTGGCAGCCGGAGGGTTGCCAGTTCGATCCCCCACCCAGGCTGTGTCGAAGTGTCCCTGAGCAAGACACTTAACTCCCAAATGCTCCTGACGAGCTGGTCGGTGCCTTGCATGGCAGCCAATCGCCGTTGGTGTGTGTGTGTGTATGAATGGGTGGATGAGAAGCATCAATTGTACAGCGCTTTGGAAAAAGGCGCTATATAAATGCCAACCATTTACCATGCTCTAACTTCAGCCTTTAAGGCCGTTCGGCAGTCCTGTTCATTTCACAGCCAATGGTTACCCTCATCTCCCTTCAAACAACTTCATTTTATTTTTACAGGCCAGCAGCTTCATGGTGATGGACTCATAGTCTCCAGCATGCCCTCCGGTTGGCATTGACTGGAGAAATTTCCTTGTCTCCCAGTAATGCTGCCAGGTTCTGTCCTTGGATGCTCTAAATCCAAAAACATTCACCTGAGACCAAGAGGAAGCAGATGGACAGTTGATGTTGAACTGAGTAGATTTTGTGAGGCCCAGGTTACAAACAGCTGTGGAGGCATTCACTATGAGGCTGAGGTTATAGAGGCATTCACTATGAGGCTGAGGTTATAGAGGCATTCACTATGAGGCTGAGATTATAGAGGCATTCACTACGAGGCTGAGGTTATGTAGGCATTCAGTACGAGGCTGAGGTTATAGAGGCATTCACTACGAGGCTGAGGTAATGTAGGCATTCAGTACGAGGCTGAGGTTATAGAGGCATTCACTACGAGGCTGAGGTAATGTAGGCATTCAGTACGAGGCTGAGGTAATGTAGGCATTCAGTATGAGGCTGAGGTTATGTAGGCATTCACTATGAGGCTGAGGTTATAGAGGCATTCCCTATGAGGCTGACGTTATAGAGGCATTCACTATGAGGCTGAGGTTATAGAGGCATTCACTATGAGGCTGAGGTTATAGAGGCATTCACTACGAGGCTGAGGTTACAGGCAGCTGTGGAGGCATTCAGTACGAGGCTGAGGTTATAGAGGCATTCACTATGAGGCTGACGTTATAGAGGCATTCACTATGAGGCTGAGGTTATAGAGGCATTCCCTATGAGGCTGACGTTATAGAGGCATTCTCTATGAGGCTGAGGTTATAGAGGCATTCACTACGAGGCCGTCTATATCCAGACCAAGGCTGGGGATTAGCGAGGTCATGGTTTTCGGTCCAGTAAGGATTACTTCTGATTTGTCACAGTTAAGTTTGGGATTAAATCCGAAAGGACAGTATTAAATCAGAAGCACCATGGAAACACTACATCTGTGGTCCTAACAAGACATTAAGAAGACTTATAAGTGATTCAGGAATGGTCAATGAAATTTGATGTTGCAAAAATTCTACCAGTGGCTCATCATGCATACAGTAAAAAAAGTATCAGGGCATTTCACCAACACTAGATGGCAGTATACGCCAGCTCAAACGTACACTGCATCTGACACTGCACTTTGCTTTTGCTTTTTTTCTTGGGTAAATTGGATAAAGCCAGTTTGTTAATGATATAGTTTGTTAAAATGTGTAATATGTGCTTACCTCATCACATACGTGGATGGCGAACATCAAGGTTAAGAAGCCGGTGGAGGGATATTGCCCATGGCGTTCAAGCCACACATCATAGACGTACTTTAAGAACGTGGGGTTGTATATTAACACCTGTGTTGAATGAAATCATAAAAGTCACAGAATGAGCACAAGAGACATACTACATGTGATATTTGTATATTCACACACTTGTACATACACACATACACACACACACACACACACACAAAAGCATCTTGTGTGAACAAAGTGCGACACAAGACTCTTTCACCTTATTCTTGTCTGCATTAATCTTGGCCATCACCGGCATCCGGGTGCTGTTGAAAACAGAGAGATGTCAATAGCCTGCTGGGTGGCACTTAGTCCAATGACGATCCACAAGATCACAGAGTCGACTAGTACCCCAGGGCAGGACACTTGGAGCATCCATGGCAGCACTGAACCAAGAGCTGATAAAGGAGCCCTTTTTCCCTTTCTTTGTGCATAACTGTCTGTCTAGCTCATTTTGCCCCTCACCCTAACATTAAATGCAAAGCGTAATGATGAAAACTGTTGCTTCTTTTTCATCCAGAAACAAAGTGAGTGAGCACCACAGCAGCTTCTGACGAGGGCTCTTGTTTCTCAGAGCTGCATTCAGCTTCTTAGATCAATGTTCAAACACAAATGCATTCCCAATGTAGCCCATGGCCACCTACCGTTTCACAGTGCCTGTGGTCAGAGCACTAGTAATCCACTCCAGATCCAAAGTCTTGAATGGTATCAGCAGCAGACTTGTGTCCTTTTGCAGGTTTGTGGCACTTTCTGGGTACATGACACGATGGGTGGTTCTGTTCCCTACGTCCTTTTCATAGCCCAAAATGGGAGCTTTGTTCATTCTGCAGAGACAATATGTATCGCTCTTAGAGAACTGACTGCTATGTAAACTAGTCTTGACATTGATTTTAGACAATGCAATCATGATAGCTGCATTTTTGTGGCCCAAGTTTACCATACAACCAAGAAACATCATTATGGTTTCTGTAACGTGATGTGAGAAATATGTTTCAACACTATTGCCACAGAAAATACACTAACTGGTATTCAATTAACATTTCTATTGACTTAATCGATGCAAGCTTTGTAATTCAGGAGTTCAGGGTGGAAGAACACATGGTAGGACAAGCTGCCTCAGCTTTTAATAGTTAATCAGGGTAAATCATATTTTATTTCTAGAAACAAAAAACTGTGACATAATAAAAGCACAAAATTGCAATGCCAGATTGTTAAAGACGATTAAAGGCGAGAACAGCAGTTTAGATGTTTATCAGCCTCTTATTTGCAAAGCAGGGCAATAAAACTCCAGCCTCCCTCTCACTATGCTCATGGTTTGCAACCCTCACCTCCCCACGGAGTCAGACAATAAAAGGCAACTTTTATTACATTTCTGGTCAACATATTTCCGGTTTAGTAGAAATACAAGTTTGTTTTGCTAATTGTTCGATACAGACATGTATGGAACCAAATATCCCACCAACAGCTATGGCTGTTTTCTGACTAATTTTGAAGTTTATTTCATAATCCGTTCAGCCATTTTCTAGAAAATTATATATTAACCCAGCGCTATTTCTTATTGTTGCAGAAATGCATTGCAAGGTCATTTCAGTACCTCTCTGCCGTTCTCGAATGTTTCGACCAATCCACAGTACTCCCAATTAACGCAACTGACTCACGTGACCACAGTATGCTGTCTATGCACAGGAACTTACACATTTGAACAGTAGGTGTCGCTACTACACAAGATCACAAGAAACCAAACCTTATATTTTCCAAACATTACAAACAAAATGATTGCACAACACCAATCACAATAATCATTCAATTCTCTCCATATTACTCTGCACTTTAAATAATCAGAAAGTCAGGGGACAGCTACAGTACTTTAAATGTCCCTGTCAAGGTAATTTATATGAATGAGAAAGAGCAGTGGTCCCTGTTTTTAGGTCAGGTCAGGCTGAGTCTTTCACCTTATGACGAAGTCATTGGAGTCAATGAGGGCTCCGTAATCAGATCCCTTGAGGTTCCCAGAATTCCCGACTACAGCGCAAGTCCTGCAGCGATTGGGCCCTGAGTCGTTGTAATGTCCCTCCCCAGGGACAACCTTGAATAGTTTCTGCACCACAGCACTGTAGTTGGCATTTTTCTTAGTCTGTAGCCTCTGGGGACACAATAAAGACACACAAGAGTGTGTCAGGAGTCAGCTGCTCAAGAGTCAATCAACAAGAGCAACGGTAGCTATGGGAGCAGAATAAAGCCTTTCTTAGGTAGATGGCAGGTTATGCTGTATTTACATGGTTTTACTGCGATTACATTTGTCAACAGACTAAAACCAAAACACACACACCCACACACACACACATACACAGTTCAGTCAGAAGACTTCTGAAGAAACGATTACAATGCAAATGCAGTAACAGCATGTAATATAAGCAACAGCAGCATTGAAGCAACAGCATGCCAAAAAGAGCAATGCAGCAGAAAGAGCCAGGCAGCGCTATGGCTTTAGCATGCCAAATGAGCCAGCCAGAGCTATGGCTTTAGCGTGCCAAATGAGCCAGGCAGCGCTATGGCTTTAGCATGCAGAATGAGGCAGGCAGAGCTATGGTTTTAGCATGCAGAATGAGCCAGGCAGCGCTATGGCTTTAGCATGCAGAAAGAGCCAGGCAGAGCTATGGCTTTAGCATGCCAAATGAGCCAGGCAGAGCTATGGCTTTAGCGTGCCAAATGAGCCAGGCAGCGCTATGGCTTTAGCATGCAGAATGAGCCAGGCAGAGCTATGGCTTTAGCATGCAGAATGAGGCAGGCAGCGCTATGGCTTTAGCGTGCCAAATGAGCCAGGCAGCGCTATGGCTTTAGCATGCAGAATGAGCCAGGCAGCGCTATGGCTTTAGCATGCAGAATGAGCCAGGCAGTGCTATGGCCTTAGCATGCAGAATGAGGCAGGCAGTGCTATGGCTTTAGCGTGCAGACTGAGCCAGGCAGCTCTATGGCTTTAGCATGCAGAATGAGCCAGGCAGCGCTATGGCTTTAGCATGCAGAATGAGCCAGGCAGTGCTATGGCTTTAGCGTGCAGACTGAGTCAGCAGGTCAGCTTTTGGATGATTTCCAGCATCATAGGTACTTTTTTGTGTGCGTGCTTACCTGCCACCATTGAAAGGTGTCGTCAGACAGCATGGCGTTCTTCTGTGACAAGAGCGGCGATATGGACGTGTTAAAGCGCTTCCTGAACCAGGGGTCTTCATCCTCAACAGAGATGCACTGGCGGCAGGCACACAGTGCCCTGGAAACGGGTTTGTCGGACCGCCGAAAGACAAGTTGTGATAAGTATGATGACGTATTGCTGGAGCTAAATAAAACTATGGTAGTAGCACAGATGCAGAACAGCACAATCAAAAGCTTTCTTCGTGGATTCTTGAGGTCCACCATTTTGTAAATGATATGTGTTTACAGACTGGAAAGTTGCAAAAAGGAGGGAGAGCTTCCTCAATGGAGGGTTTGACTTCAGACGAGGGTTTGAAAGGATTGTATCAGAAACAAAGTGCATGACCTATTCAGGCAGGGAATGTTATCCTTTCAGAACAGTTCTCAGATGCACTCAAAAGCTAGATGCATGCAGTTTACACTTCGGGGGTTTTCTGCATGGTAAACTGCAAGTACGAGAGGTACTGACAGTCGTAGATTAGTAAGTAACTGACGTCTGAATAGGAGGGAAAATGTGACGGTTTGAAGTGCAAGCTTGTGCTTCCTGTTAGAGGGAGGGGTCCTGCTTTCTTCTTTTTGACTGAATGAGGTGGTAAAGAGATGGTGAAGCTGCTCTCTGCTGGAAATCACCCACCTAGAAAGAAAACAAAGGAGGACTGATTACACTCAACATATCTATGGTACATATCAGTAATGGGCCTGGAGCATTTCCCAACAGAGGGGATTGCTCTCCGTAGAATCCATTGGAACACATAAACAACTTAAATATTACCAGATTATTCAAAAAACTAAAATCTAACCTGAGACTGCTACACTTAAGGAAAATCTAATGTTTCTGCTTAAAAATCTGTCAAATGAACATGTACATGTAAGCTATTGTAAGTATTCACTGTTCTGCATGTAAATGAGAGGCTTAGCACAATAGACACATAGACAGCAAGGTTTATTTTGAGGGGATATAGTGCATTGAAGGTGAGTATAACAGTAGTAATTATCGATAAGTTTGGTTAATGTACAATCAATATTAATTTGTTCTGTATAAATCTATATCAATACATGTAGTCTGGTGCAACCAGGCACACACAAATAAAAAAATTAGTGTACTGTATAATACTGTGATCATATCGCGTACAGTTTATGTATATTACAAAACCAAATGTAGATACTTTGTATCTTATATTATTTGGTGTACCCAAATAGTACTTTGTCATAAAAGATGCCTTGGGTCCATACAATGCCCATACTACTTCTGATAAACTACCTACAAGGAGATAAAATAATAGGTAGATATTGCACATGATTATAGTTACATATTGCACATGATTATAAGTTGATATTGCAGTGATTAGAGGTAGATATTGTACATGATTATAAGTAGACATTGCACATGGTTATAGTTAGATATTACACGTGATTATAGGTAGATATTGCACATGATTATAGTTAGATATTACACGTGATTATAAGTAGACATTGCACATGGTTATAGTTAGATATTACACGTGATTATAGGTAGATATTACACATGATTATAGTTAGATATTACACGTGATTATAGTTACATATTGATTATAAGTTGATATTACATGTGATTATAGGTAGATACTGCACATGATTATAGTTAGATATTACACGTGATTATAGGTAGATACTGCACATGATTATAGTTAGATATTACACGTGATTATAGGTAGATATTGCACATGATTATAGTTACATATTGATTATAGTTAGATATTACACGTGATTATAGGTAGATATTGCACATGATTATAGTTAGATATTACACGTGATTATAGGTAGATACTGCACATGATTATAGTTAGATATTACACGTGATTATAGGTAGATATTGCACATGATTATAGTTAGATATTACACGTGATTATAAGTAGACATTTCACATGGTTATAGTTAGATATTACACGTGATTATAGGTAGATATTACACGTGATTATAGGTAGATATTGCACGTGATTATAGGTAGATATTGCACATGATTATAGTTACATATTGATTATAAGTTGATATTACACGTGATTATAGGTAGATATTGCACATGATTATAGTTACATATTACACGTGATTATAGGTAGATATTACACGTGATTATAGGTAGATATTGATTATAAGTTGATATTACACGTGATTATAGGTAGATACTGCACATGATGAGCCGCGGTGGCGTAACAGGCTAAGACGCAGCAGACTTGCGGTTGCAGTTTCCTGCAGTTGCACACCGGGGTTCGATTCTTGGTCCTGCCAAAAGCCAAGTTTGGCCGGCTCACGTGGGGCAGCAATAATTGGCTCGCTGCTCCAGAGGGAGGGACTTGGCAGGGTTATTAGATCGCCGCACAATAAGCACCTCGGGCGCCTCGGAATCACGGCAACGGGCACGAGACGAGACGGCTTGAAGAAGGCGTGTCGCTCTCATTCGGGCCGCCCAGGGATGGGGTACGGGCGGTACATCTAATACGACTACCTCCAATTGAATCAGACGAGGTACAATTGGCTACCAAATTGGGAGAAAAAGGGAAAAATCTGGAAAAAAAAAAAAAAAAAGATATTGCACATGATTATAGGGAGATATTGCACATGATAATGAGTTGATATTGCACGTGATTGCACTCTTTAGGTTCAATCTCCCACACCAGGCAGGTTAGAGGTTCCTCATTTTATGAGAGTTCTACAGTCCCCTCCAAAAATATTTGAATAGCAATTTCTTTGTTTTTGCTATACACTGAAGACAATTGAGTTTGAGGTCAAAAGATGTAGATGAGATGACAGATCTGAAATTCAGCCTTTATTTCCTGGTATTTTTGTCTAGATTTGTTAAACAACTAAGAACATCACCTTTTATATCAGACCACCCATTTGTGTTAGAAATGATAAACCAACATCAAGACCAGAGAGCTGTCTTTGGGAGAAAGGCAAGCTATTTTGAAGCTTAGAAAAGAGGGGAAATCCATTGCACAAGCATTGAGGATAGCTTGTACAACAACTTGGAATGACCTGAAAAAGAAAGAAACCACTGGTGTACTGAGTGTTGGTGCATTTTGCTTGTTGTTGCGTTTTTATTGAAAACATCAGTTAATCAGAGAAAATAGTGAATTACACCCACCAGTAATGGTGCTTCTGGCAAATCGACCCTGATTGAAAAGATATTAAAATAATGTAAATGAAACATGACATGCCAAAGAAGGCGTATTGCTAGGTGGCGTAGCCACAAACCATATCACAAACCACCCTCCATATTGTTTCCTTTAACCTGCAGGTAGAGACAGAGCACCAATGTATCTCAGCAGGTCCAACAAACATAATCTATGTGGTTAATTTAACTGAGCTTGTTTCCTTCGTGTTGCCAGAATGTCCAGACATCCCTTCTTAAACAAAGGGTTTGATTGTCAAATCGGCAAATCTGATACTCAGGTGTGTGAGATTAGGCTGAGACTAACCCTCAGAGCAGACTACCTGTGTGATTAGGCTGAGACGAACACTCAGAGCAGACTACCTGTGAGTTTAGGCTGAGTCTAACCCTCAGAGCAGAATAGCAGTGTGAGTTTAGGCTGAGTCTAACGCTCAGAGCAGAATAGCAGTGTGAGTTTAGGCTGAGTCTAACCCTCAAAGCAGAATAGCAGTGTGAGTTTAGGCTGAGATTAACCCTCAGAGCAGAATAGCAGTGTGAGTTTAGGCTGAGTCTAAACCTCAGAGCAGAATAGCAGTGTGAGTTTAGGCTGAGATTAACCCTCAGAATACCCTCTGAGCAGCTCTTCTTATTAAAACAATTCTTCAAATAAAATACATCTTTTATTAAATGTTTTTTTTAAATTTAATTTATAAATGTGAGATAAAGTTTAAAATGCATATAACTCCCATCCCCAAATCCCAAACCTTACGCATTAGGAATTTCATTGATAAGTCACTTCACATACAGAGACATAGCCCTCACAGTTATTCACTATTTATATAGTTGTGCTCATAAGTTTACATACCCTGTCATTTCTTGTGATTTCTTGGCCATTTTTCAGAGAATATGAGTGATAATACAAACAATCGTTTTAACACTTGTCTCAATACCATGTCCTCTTTTTCAAAACTCTTCACACAGTGTGCTTTTGAAACACACACCTGAGCACATCAGTTAACCTTTGGTGCAAAAGGCACTTCAACCACCAAAACACTTAATATTTCACCCAAAAGTGACTCATGCTGCCATAACTATGGCATATGCTTTCTCCCATAAGACTATTTTGTCACTCAATGTCCAATGAACTACAAAACACAAACAACTTGGAGCATTGCTAAATACATACTGTACATTATGTGTTTCCCTTTCCTCTATTTTTGCATCCACAAATATTTCAAGCCAAGCAGCTAAAGAACTTTTGATCTGTTGGTTTGCCTCTCACTATAAATGTCATGACTGAGTGTGGTAAATTTACAGTAAACTGTAAATGAATGAATGTTTTACTATATTGGAAACCCAGAATAACAATTTGTACTGTGTAATGTAAAACAATATATGATAAAGAAACAAATCACAAAAGCAACAGTATTCTTCAGAGGGTTTACAATATTTTGACGTTTGTTCTCACAGTGCAATATACTGTAATTCAGAAAAGAAAAATACAATACAATCAATTACTCAAAATACATTATAATCAATAACAAATACATCCCAAAAAGCAATATTTTCACTATATACAGTAATTTGCACATATATTGTCTGCCTATCAGTATCAAAAGTCTACTGTTTGCCTGGCCCATCCATCCTGTCATATGGCATTTGGCCATAGATTTTCATCAACATCACTCAGAACATTTTTTGCGTGCCTTATCCAGCCCTGGATGTGTTCCACTGTTATGTCCATACACCCAGCAGCCATTGCATCTAGAAGTGACATGTGTTCATGTGGGTGGTGGTCCTAAACCTTCACATATACCTTCATAAACTTCATATTGGTACCTAAGTTCCTTGACACCCTCAGAGTTCCTGTCAAAGGGGACAGTGTACAACTGTTTCATCCTGATCTGATGTTTCTGTAGGACTCTTGAAATGGTTGTAGTGCTTACACTGTCAATGTTTGTAAATATGTTCTTGTCTGCGATTATGTTGTTGTGTATTTCTCTTAGCCTGATGCTGTTGTTGACAATGACCATCCCAACTATTTTGTCCTCCTGTTGAGGCGTAAACATTATTCCCCTTCCCCCTGTAAGACTGTGTGAGGTAACCGCTGGGTCCTGTAGTGAGTCAAAGACAAATGTCCACTGATACATCTGCTTTTTCTGGAGACTTCTCAAATCACAGTACTGCTGTAATATACACATCAATTGAACTCCTTCAGTCTGTAAATATGCTGTAAATACTGTATTGTACCTGTTGGTTTGCCTGAAAATCCTCACTATTGAAGCCACTGTGGATCTAGGCAAGTTTGGTTGAACCCTCAACCTGCTTCCCTCAGGGACAGACCATGATTTACCACATGATCAATGACTGTGGCTGTGATTTCATCAGACACAACTGTTCTTGCTCTTCCACGACGTCTTCTTCCTCTACCTCTGGCTGCATCCATTTTCCCCACCAAGGCTAAAGAATGCAAATGCCAATCCAAAGGTGGCCCCTTTTGTGGTAACGGGGCACAAACAACCAACACCTGGGTAGGTTGTTCACTGAAATGACAGCCAGGTGTTTCAGCAGTACATATACAGCAGTAATAGTGGAAAAATCTCTTCAGTGACAACTACATCTATATTTACCCTATATACATGCACATTTCAATGCAAGTATGATCACCTTTGTATAGATGGTAACAAGGCTGCAAACAAGAAAATGTAATAAACTGAATGAACTTTCTGCTCAAATCAGAATGATCTGACTTACATATTTCAAGCATATAGTTTCATATTTCTGCCAAAATGCAGCATATTTCCTTCCACAATGATCTGAATTTTATTGGGTTTTGAACTGAATGTTAACTGTTTTGAACAGAGTATCTAAATGTCTGCAAAATTTGCTGTATTTGTACAAACTTTTGCTGGTAGTGAACACTGACTGAGAGAGGTATTCATGGATTTTGGAAGAAGTGGTGATTGAATGCCTTTAGTATGAAAGCAATGCAAAAATATCCACAGTTTAGTTCACATAGTCTAATCATATGGTGAATGTGTGAAGTGGACATGGTATTGAGACAAGTGTGAAAACGATTGTAAAAAAACTGTAATACCGTGTATTGCCCCCTTTAACATCAATGACAGCTTCAAGTCTTTTGTGGTAGTTGTGGATGAGGCACTTTATTTTCTCAGATGGTAAAGCTGCCCATTCTTCTTGGCAGAAAGCCTCCAGTTCCTGTAAATTATTGGGCTGTCTTGCATGAACTGCATGTTTGAGATCTCCCCAAATTGGCTCAATGATATTGAGGTCAGGAGACTGAGATGGCCACTCCAGAACCTGTAGCCAATGACAGGTCGACTTGGCCTTGTGTTTTGGATCATTGTCATGTTGGAACGTCCCAGTACGACCCATGCGCAGCTTCCGGGCTGATGAGTGCAAATTTTCCTCCAGTATTTTCTGATAACATGCTGCATTCATCTTGCCATCAATTTTGACCAAGTTCCCTGTGCCTTTGTAGCTCACACATCCCCAAAACATCAGCGATCCACCTCCGTGTTTCACAGTAGGAATGGTGTACCTTTCATCACAGGCCTTGTTGACTCCTCTCCAAATGTAGCGTTTATGGTGGTGGCCAAAAAGTTCAATTTTGGTCTCATCACTCCAAATAACTTTGTTCTAGAAGTTTTGAGGCTTGTTTCTGTGCTGTTATATGGCATATTATATGTGGGCTGCTTTGTGGCATTGGCGTAGTAATGGCTTTCTTCTGGCGTCTCGACCATGCAGCCCATTTTTCTTCAAGTGCCTCCTTATTGTGCATCTTGAAACAGCTACACCACTTTTTTTCAGAGTCCTGTATGTCAGCTGAAGTTATTTGTGGGTTTTTCTTTGCATCCCAAACAATTTTCCTGCCAGTTGTGGCTGAAATTTTTGTTGGTCAACCTGACCATGGCTTGGTTTCAACAGAATCCCTCATTTTCCACTTCTTAATTAGAGTTTGAACACTGCTGATTGGCATTCTCAATTCCTTGGATATCTTTTTATATCCTTTTCCTGTGTAGCCAGTGGGACTTTAGGACCCAGGGGCGAATAGTAAGGGCTTAAATGACGAGGTGTTCATAGGGGCAGGATTCTTGCGTCATCAGCCAGCTGCTTAGCCAGGGGAGCGGAGTGGAAAGTGCGGTAAATTGGAATTGTTTGGCATGCTGTTATATTAGGCTAGCATTAGCTGCCTTATAATAGAGTACGTCGTTTATAAGTATGTGGGTTCTTGTAGATTACCGACGGACGAAGACAATCCGGGCATTGGCGTTCCGTGTGTTAAAGGGTGTGCGTGTGCAGTCACCGGTAACTGAAGTACGGAGGCATTATGTTGGGTTTAACGAGGGTAGGTATGCTTCCTATAAAGTGTGGTTTTGATGTGAGCCTTGGGATGGGCCGTAATGTGATTTTGCTATGGTCTGTTTCGTGGAATTCGTAGGTAAATAGAACGGATGGCCGGATGGCCTGGAAGCCGGCTTGTGAATGAACCCCGCCACTCGTCGGTTTTGCCATTTGGTTTGGACAGCTAGCCACTGTTTTCCCATATGTGAAGTTTGTATATGTTTATTTATATCATGTTTATGAAAATGAGCTCTTTTAATCATTGATGTTTTACTATTGATGCAACTTGTTGTGTTTGGGCAGTGTGCAGTACCAAGGGTGGGCTGTACTATTGTAATCAACCATTATATGAGAGCAGTGTGCAATATCAAGGCTGGGACAAGGGGAGGTGCCAGTGGGCAGGTGTACTTTGGACAATTGTCTATCTAACTGATTATCTTGGCATTTCATGTTCTTTACTTGTTACTACATTACTTATTCTAAATCTTAATTGGCTTTGCTTGGGTTCTCATATTTAGTGGGCAGGGCTCAATGTGTTACGGGACCCCCCGTGTGGTGTGATTACGATTGGTGTGTATCGACCAAGCCTTTTATGGTTAATCTGGTGTCCCCTTGGTTGCGGTGCTTGGGGTGTTGAGTCACTGGGAAGCCCTGTACTTATTGTGGATCAAAAGTCGGTTGCCTGTCAATATTGAGCATTGGGGTGCTGCCCAACATTATTTATTGGAATCTTGCATATAAACTTGTGTTGATGAGAACTCATGTATGTACCCCTAATACACTGCTGTAAGTAAAGGTTGGTCCTTTACACAACAAATATTTTAATTACTCTGAACGAATGGTATAAATAAAGTATTACTGTGTTGCTTTTGATACATCAGCCTCCAATCCTTTCATTCAGTTGAATAACACTAGCGTGGGGAGGGATCTTTACTGTAGAGTATCAGTGGGTTCTCCCATCCCCGTTAAATAGGTGGGAGTGGCGTAATCGTAACATATGGTAGTATGATGGAACTGGGTTGTTGTCGCTAACGGCCACACCTGTTTTATACAGTTCAACTACCTTCTCCCGCAGATCCTTTGATAATTCTTTTGCTTTCCCCATGGCTCGGAATCCAGCAACGTCAGTGCAGCACTGGATGAAACATGCAGGGGTCTGTCAGGAGCCCAGAAACTCACTGACTGATCTGACACAGATCACAGGTGAGGTTGGTTACCTTTAATAGCCATTTAAACCTGTGTGTGTCAACTTGTGTGTATGTTATCAGGCCAAAACCTCCAGGGTATGTAAACTTTTGATCAGGGTCATTTGGATAGTTTCTGTTGTCATTATGATTTAAAAAGAGCAAACACAATTTTTTGATAAATGGCTTCGCCTAACCACTAACCATGTATTATCATTCATATTCTCTGAAAAATTGCCCCAAAAAAAAATCACAATCTGCCAGGGTATGTAAACTTATGAGCACAACTGTATGTCATAACTAGTTTTACTTGTTTATATGTCATATCTAGTTTTACTTGTTTATATGTCATATTGCGAAAGTCAGTGCTGCTCTAACTTCAGCCTTGAAGGACGTTCGGCAGTCCTGTTCATTTCACAGCCCTCATCTCCCTTCAAAAAACTTCATTTTGTTTTTACAGGCCAGCAGCTTCATGACCATGGACTCATAGTCTCCAGCATGCACTCCGGTTGGCCTCCGACGGGATAATTTGGTTTTCTCCCAGTAATGCTGCCAGCTTCCGTCCTTGGCTGCCCCAAATCCAAAAACATTCACCTGAGACCAAGAGGAAGTAGATGGACAGTTTGATGTTAAACTGAGTATATTTCATAAAGTCCAGTTGGTAGTAACTGTATTGACAATATAATTACTATTGTATGGCCTGCACACTTGAGATTGAATCCAGATTGTACTTCTGATTTAATACAATGTAAACACTGCATCTGCGGTTCTAACAAGACATGATTAAGAGTGATGGCAGGGGCAGTTAAATTTGAACATGTGTACCGTACTAAAAGGTATCAGGGCATTTTACCAACGCTAGATGGCAGTATATGCCAACTCAAACATCCACCTCATTCAACACTGCCCCTTAGCTTTTCTCTTGGGTAAATTAGATATGGCTTTTTATATAGTTTGTTAAAATGCGTAATATGTGCTTACCTCATCACATATGTGGATGGCCAACATCAAGGTTAAGAAGCCGGTGGAGGGATATTTCCCATGGTGTTCAAGCCACACATCATAGATGTACTTTAAGAACGTGGGGTTGTATATTAACAGCTGAGTTAAAATAAATCATAAAAGTGAGAGAATGAGCACAAGACATGTGACATTTGCATACTCACACATTTGCGCGCACACACCACACACCACACACACACGCGCACACACACACACACACCACACACAGTGTGACACTCTCACCTTGTCTGCATTAATCTGGGCCATCTCAGGTAAAGGGGCGCTGTTGAACACAGAGAAAAGTCAATAGTCTGTCAGGTGACACACAGTCCAATGAGAGATCCTTGTCCATAACTTGCCTGACAAGTTATCCCTCACCCTAACATTAACTGCACAGCATAATGATGCCAACTGATGCTTCTCTTTCATCAGAAAAAAATATTTGACAAAACACAATGGGAAGCACTCGTACGTCCAGATTTGCTCTGTAATCACTTGTACGAGTACAACTTCACACCTTCCCAAATTCGCATAATTTATGCCCAGCTTCAATCTTCTGAAGTTAGGAGCGTTTGTTGAATCTGATATGGCACACTCGTACAAGCCCTTTGTCCAAAAAGTAAGAGAACTATTACGATAAGAATACGAAAATACAATTCATACATGAGCTCCAATGTTCAGACACAAATGCATTCCCAATGTTGCCCATGGCCATCTACCTTTTCATAGAGCCTGTGGTCAAAGCACTCATGATCAACTCTAGAGTCGTCGTCTTGAATGGTATCAGAATCAGGTGTGTGTCGTTTTGCAGGTGTCTGATAGTTCCTGGGTACGCGACACGATGGGTACTTCTGTTCCCTACGTCCTTTTCATAGCCCAAAATGGGAGCTCTGTTCATTCTGCAGAGACAAAATATACTGTTAATATATCTGTTGCTGAATAAACTAGTCTTGAACTTGCAATGCAATCATGGCAGCTGCATTGATATGGCCCAAGTTTACTATATAACCAAGAAACGCAATCATGGTTTCTGAAAAGCTGTAGAAATGTGATGTGAGAAATACTCTATTTCAACATAATTGACACAGAACAGACAGTGGGCTCATTCCAATCGCTTATTTTTCTCCACCTCACGGCAAACATCATTAGTCTATTATTTTATTTCATCAGGCTGTTTGTATGTAATGATGGAACAGTTTTTATGGGGTTTTATTTAAAAGGGGAGGAAATGAAAGCTACTAAGTCAGATCCCTGTCATTTCTCCCCAATCTGCATTTACAGTCAAACAGTGAGACTGTGTGCAGTAAAGTATTCCACTACGACAGCCAGATTCATCACATCCACATGCATTATTGGGTCTCCAGTTGGCCTCGTTGATTAACCCCAATTTTACCACAACACACACACACACTCACACTCGCACACACACACAAACACACACACAATCACACACACAATCATACACACACACACACAATCACACACACACACCCACACAATCATACACACACACACACCCACACACACAATCACACACACACACACCCACACAATCACACACACACACACACAATCACACACACACACATACATACACACACACACAATCACACACACACATACATACACACACACACCACACACACACACACACACACACAATCACACACACACACACACACTCACACACACCCACACAATCACACACACACACACAATCACACACACACACACACACATATTTGTATTTTACACAGGCTTTCCTGTGTAAAACACTCTGATACAGCTCAATTCTACAGCCCATGTTATACAGTGCTAGATCAAGTCAGACTGAGTCTGTCACCTTATGACGAAGTCATTGGAGTCAATGAGAACTCCATAATCGGATCTCTTGAGGTTCCCAGAATTCCCGACTACAGCGCAAGTCCTGCAGCGATTGGGCGCTGAGTCGTTATAATGTCCCTCCCCAGGGACGACCTGGAATAGTTTCTGCACCACAGCACTGTAGTTGGCTTTGTTTGCCTTGGGGAATAGCCGCTGGGGATACAGATACAGAGACACATAAAAGTGAATCAATAAGAGTAATGGTAACTATTGAAGCAGAACAAAGCATTTCTTAGGCAGATGGCAGGTTATGCTGTATTTACATGGTTTTACTCCGATTACATTTGTCAACAGACCAAAACCAAAACACACACACACACACACTCACACACACACACATACATAGTTCAGTCAGACAACTCACAATAAATCACTCCCTGTTGTAAGCCAGCCAAAACAATGAGTGACTACCCCCCCACCTCCCCCACCCATGGGGGTCTTTAGAAGCTCACAGTTGGATGCTGGGGTGGTGGTGAGAGAGCAACACATTTCTGAAGACACGATTAATATGCAATTTCAGTAAAAGCATGTAATACAAGCAACAGCAGCATTGAAGCAACAGCATGCCAAAAATAGCAATTCAGCAGAATGAGCCAGGCAGTGCTATGGCTTTAGCGTGCAGAATGAGCCAGGCAGCGCTATGGCTTTAGCATGCAGAATGAGCAAGACAGTGCTATGGCTTTAGCATGCAGAATGAGCCAGACAGTGCTATGGCTTTAGCATGCAGAATGAGCCAGGCAGCGCTATGGCTTTAGCGTGCAGAATGAGCCAGGCAGCGCTATGGCTTTAGCATGCAGAATGAGCCAGGCAGTGCTATGGCTTTAGCATGCAGAATGAGCCAGGCAGTGCTATGGCCTTAGCATGCAGAATGAGCCAGGCAGTGCTATGGCTTTAGCGTGCAGAGTGAGCCAGGCAGCGCTATGGCTTTAGCATGCAGAATGAGCCTGGCAGTGCTATGGCTTTAGCATGCAGAATGAGCCAGGCAGTGCTATGGCTTTAGCATGCAGAATGAGCCAGGCAGTGCTATGGCTTTAGCATGCAGAATGAGCCAGGCAGTGCTATGGCTTTAGCGTGCAGAATGAGCCAGCAGGTCAGCTTTTGGATGATTTCCAGCATCATAGGTACTTTTTTGTGTGCGTGCTTACCTGCCACCATTTAAAGGTGTCCTTAGAAAGTATGGCGTTCTTCTGTGACAGGAAGGGAGATATCGACATGTTAAAGCGCTTCCTGAACCAGGGGTCTTCATCCTCAACAGAGATGCACTGGCGGCAGGCACACAGTGCCTTGGAAACGGGTTTGTTGGACTGCCGGATGGCAAGTTGTAACGATGAGGTGCTGCTGTAGCTGAATATAATGATGGTAATGGCACAGATGCAGAACAGCACAATCAAAAGCTTTCTTGTCCGATTCTTGAGGTCCACCATTTTGTAAATGATATGTGTTTACAGACTGGAAAGTTGCAAAAAGGAGGGAGAACTTCCTCAATGGAGGGTTTGACTTCAGACGAGGGTTTGAAAGGATTGTATCAGAGTTGCATCAAAGTGCACGACCCATTCAGGCAGGGAATGTCGTACTTTCAGAACAGTTCTCAGGTGCACAAAACCTGCACAGTAAGTCATGTTGGAATAGGAGGGAAAATGTGACGGTTTGAAGTGCAAGTTTGTGCTTCCTGTTAGAGGGAGGGGTCCTGCTTTCTTCTTTTTGATTGAATGAGGTGGTGAAGAGATGGTGAAGCTGCTCTCTGCTGGAAATCACCCACCTAGAAAGAAAACAAAGGAGGACTGATTACACTCAACATATCTATGGTACATATCAGTAATGGGCCTGGAGCATTTCCTAACAGAGGGGATTGCTCTCCGTAGAATCCATTGGAGCACATAAACAACTTAAATATTACCAGATTATTCAAAAAACTAAAATCCAACCTGAGACTGCTACACTTAAGGAAAATCTAATGTTTCTGCTTAAAAATCTGTCAAATGAACATGTACATGTAAGCTATTGTAAGTATTCACTGTTCTGCATGTAAATGAGCGGCTTAGCACAATAGACACATAGACAGCAAGGTTTATTTTGAGGGGACGTAACGCATTGAAGGTGAGTATAACAGTCGTAATTCTCAATAAGTTTGGTTAATGTACTATCAATATTAATTTGTTCTGTATAAATTTATATCAATACATGTAGTCTGGTGCAACCAGGCACACACAAATAAACAAATTAATGTACTGTATAATACTGTGATCATATCGCGTACAGTTTATGTATATTACAAAACCAAATGTAGATACTTTGTATCTTATATTATTTGGTGTACCCAAATATTACTTTGTCATAAAAGATGCCTTGGGTCCATACAATGCCCATACTACTTCTGATAAACTACCTACAAGGAGATAAAATAATAGGTAGATATTGCACATGATTATAGTTACATATTGCACATGATTATAAGTTGATATTGCAGTGATTAGAGGTAGATATTGTACATGATTATAAGTAGACATTGCACATGATTATAGTTAGATATTACGCGTGATTATAGGTAGATATTGCACATGATTATAGTTAGATATTACACGTGATTATAGGTAGATATTGCACATGATTATAGGTTGGTATTGCAGTGACTATAGGGAGATATTGCACATGATTATAGGGAGATATTGCACATGATAATAAGTTGATATTGCACGTGATTGCACTCTTTAGGTTCAATCTCCCACACCAGGCAGGTTAGAGGTTCCTCATTTTATGAGAGATCTACAGTCCCCTCCAAAAATATTTGAACAGCAATTTCTTAGTTTTTGCTATACACTGAAGACAATTGAGTTTGAGGTCAAAAGATGTAGATGAGATGACAGATCTGAAATTCAGCCTTTATTTCCTGGTATTTTTGTCTAGATTTGTTAAACAACTAAGAACATCACCTTTTATATCAGACCACCCATTTGTGTTAGAAATGATAAACCCACATCAAGACCAGAGAGCTGTCTTTGGGAGAAAGGCAAGCCATTTTGAAGCTTAGAAAAGAGGGGAAATCCATTGCACAAGCATTGAGGATAGCTTGTACAACAACTTGGAATGACCTGAAAATGAAAGAAACCACTGGTGTACTGAGTGTTGGTGCGTTTTGCTTGTTGTTGCGCTTTTATTGAAAACATCAGCTAATCAGAGAAAATAGTGAATTACACCCACCAGTAATGGTGCTTCTGGCAAATGCCAACCATTTACCATTTACCAAATCAACCCTGATTGAAAAGATATTAAAATAATGTAAATAAAACATGACATGCCAAAGAAGGTGTATTGCTAGGTGGCGTAGCCACAAACCATATCACAAACCATATATAAAAATTAAATATACAGTTAATAATAATAATTTAGTTTGTAAGTTTTTAATGATATTAAATTAACATTTATTTACACACACTCAAATTTAATTACCATACACGTGAAGATAATTTGGGACAGCCTGAAAATAAAAAGATTTAAAGAAGTAAAAAATTTTATTCAAAATGTTTTACTTTATTTTGTTGCAGTAATATCTTATACTTGATAATCAGTATCATGCATGACATTTGAATCATCTTAACAAATAAGGCCCAAATGCTACACTGTGTCCCGGTACCCTGTCTCCTGCCTACTTCCTGGGTGACCATCGCCACGCCCACTTCAATGAGTGAGTCACAGAATAAATGTCATGTGACCACGAGCAATTTATATACACGGTATTTGAGGTGAAAATGCTGAATGACAATGATTAGCTAGTCAAGGCGAAAAACTCAAAATACTTAATGCGTCCCAAATTCTGAATCTGAATTCACCCTAATGTAGTGAATAGTAAACCAAGAAATACACGTAATTTGTGATGAACGAGTAGGCTACATTCAGTCTATCGACTAAAACCGGTAATAGCTAAACCAGTGTTCAGTTAATTTTTTTGTACAGAAATGTGTAGGGTGTGTTGTAGATATTTACTCCATAAAAATATGTTCTTTTACATATTAGACACATGAAATAAGCCACGGTTATGCTTCAAAAAAATATTGATTTTTTTTAAAAGAAGAAAAATGACAAATTGAACGCCGTATCTGGGTTAAGGGAGCTGCATCTTGACTGGGCATTGTAAGATGGAAATGAGGGTTTTTAAGAATAGGCTGTACAGACCTATGTTTGTTAATGGATTTGCGGCAAGATCCTGTAGTGCATAGCCTTATACGCGATTACGCGGATATATTGCAAAATACGACGTCTGCTGTCCAAATTCACTCTTTATTTAGTAAACTATACAAGGTGCATCTCAAAAAATTTGTATATCGTGGAAAAGTTTCTTTTTTTTCTGTCATTTATTTCAAAAAGTTAAACTTTCATATATTCTAGATTCATTTCACATGAAGTGAAATATTTCAAGCCTTTTTTTGTTTTAATCTTGATGATTACGTCTTACAGCTCCAGTATCTGAAAATATTACAATATTACATGAGACCAGTCAAAAAAAAGATCTATAATACAGAAATGTCGTTCTCCTTATATAAAATAGTGTCAGAAGTAAAACTAAAAAAGAAATACTACAACAAAGTTAATCAAACCAGCGCCACCATTCATGTGAATAACTTACCTTGATGTCCGCTGCGGGAAAGGTGAAGTTACATTTCCATCGCCGATGAGGACTGAAAAAACAAAAGCATTTATGCACCTACACTACAGGTGCGTCCCAATAGACGGAAAGTGTACAGGCATACAGCACTCCTTTGCTCCACATTATTTCGCAGAAGTGGAGGAGTGGCCCTGGGGCAGTGGAGTAAAGGATGGTGGAGTGAAAGATTGTGGGACGCAGTCTAGCACTGAATGGGGGCGAGTCGCGCACATTAAACTATGAGAAGTTAACGAGCACACCTGCGGACGATGGCGTATGACAGGTGAACACAGCGATGCAGCTTACGCCGGCCGGCAAACGCAAATGATCGGCCGAAATGGATAAGCCGTTTATAAACGGTATAGAATTGCGTCAGGACTTGATAAGAAAAGGCGGGCCATATCAAGTTTGCGTTGGGAGGCGAAGCTGACGAAATTCTGTCAGGAAAAGGAAGGTGATTTTTTGAAAGGGCACGGTTCAACATGCGTGATGCTCACCACAGACAGTGGATAATATTAGCGGCACAGAGTCAGATGAATATGCATTTCTGGGTGACGTGTCAGCGCAAGGCAAAAGTGTCTGGGCCCAAAAGGTAGAAATGAATGGGGAATATACTGAATTTAGTGGTCCATCCCCAGTGAGTCCACAGCAGCATGGAGCCCTGCGCCCTCCTTTTAAAGTCCTGTACAGTCCAGGGGATACTGTCCTTAATGTTCAGGGATGTTTCACAGCTCAACTGCAGATTTCACAGCTCAAACACAGAGCGTCAGAGCAGGACATGCATGTGGTGTCAGGTCTTTCAAAGCCACTTCTGGGTTCACCATGCCACTGAGTCACTGCAGCTAATTCAGCGCACTCACGTTGTGCCGGCTGCAGGGGAGGAGTTTGTGAAGGGCCATCCAACTGTGTTCAAGGGCTGGGGAAGATTGGAGAACTAGACACGATTTCACACTGTGTTCAAGGGCTGGGGAAGATTGGAGAACCAGACACGACTTCACACACTCTCTAACTGCAGCCAGGAGAGAGTCTGGCTGACGACAGAATGCACATGGGTCAGTACTGCGGCAGGTACAGACGCCTCGGCCTTATCGGGTCAGAACGCATGGCGGGCTGATGGAGGAACCACATTCACCTGTGGGCAACACTGGAGCCAGAGCCCTCAGACATGCTGCGGCACCAAGCTCCTCAGACACACCAGGGGGCTGAGAATCCTGCAGGAGGGCACACCTCCCTGACCCGGAGAGGAGAGTCACTAAACCACCCCTTAAACTGCACTGCAGAGGAGAGTCACTGAACCACCCCTTCTCTGCACTGCAGAGGAGAGTCACTAAACCACCCCTTAAACTGGACTGCAGAGGAGAGTCACTAAACCACCCCTTCTCTGCACTGCAAAGGAGAGTCACTAAACCACCCCTTAAACTGCACTGCAGAGGAGAGTCACTAAACCACCCCTTCTCTGCACTGCAAAGGAGAATCACTAAACCACCCCTTAAACTGGACTGCAGAGGAGAGTCACTAAACCACCCCTTCTCTGCACTGCAAAGGAGAATCACTAAACCACCCCTTAAACTGGACTGCAGAGGAGAGTCACTAAACCACCCCTGAAACTGGACTGCAGAGGAGAGTCACTAAACCACCCCTTAAACTGCACTGCAAAGGAGAGTCACTAAACCACCCCTTCTCTGCACTGCAAAGGAGAATCACTAAACCACCCCTTAAACTGGACTGCAAAGGAGAGTCACTAAACCACCCCTTCTCTGCACTGCAAAGGAGAATCACTAAACCACCCCCTGAACTGGACTTCAAAGGAGAGAGACCAGAGAGGCCTTAATCAGATACGGGGGCTTGTTTTCCTACCAACTGTGTTACTTTAAAAAAAAGGAGAGGTTAAATGTTACAAAAGGTTGTGTAGTTCTTCTTTGCTTAACAGGGGAGATGTCCTGGGATGGGTTCATTCCAGGAGCTGTGAGAGATGACTTTTGAGCAGGGTGTACGAGGAGGGGGTTGTAGCGATGCTATTAAACAGCAAGTCCTGTTATATCGACCTCCTCATCATTCTCCTTACTGTATATTGTATTGTACCAGACATCTAGATTCAGGACAGTTTTGTGAAGTGTGTTTGGTCAACCCAATGTGGTGCACTCGGGTGAACCCTTTTCATTTATGATGATTACATTACATTACATAAAATTATTGGCATTTGGTAGACGCTCTTATCCAGAGCGACGTACAGTTGATTAGACTAAGCAGGAGGCAATCTGGAACAATGCAGGGTTAAGGGCCTTACTCAAGGGCCCAACGGCTGTGCAGATCTTACTGTGGCTAGACCGGGATTAGAACCACTGACCTTGCATGTCCCAGTCATTTACCTTAACCACTACGCTACAGGCCACCCTGATGACATCATGGAAATGTTCCTGCATGAGATCCATTGTTTCATTAGCAGTTTAGCAGTTTAGTGTTCAAAGAAAACACAACCTGCCTACAATATCAACACTACCAAAAAGGACATCCTCAATTGACTTCCTGAAGCGTGCCAGTCTTCAGAACAAGGAACCGAAATGACAGATGTTCCAATCAACGTCTTTATTAACTTTGGGGCAGGTTAAGCAGGCGTAGGTTGATCGCAGGAAAACAAGTATATAGAAGACTAGACAGTTTGTAAACTATAATCCAGGCAGGGGTTCGGTTTCTAGTTCTGTCTGTTAGTTTATTCGTTTTTTTCTTGTAATTTATCATTGTTCTTTATCATATCTGTTTTTCTGTTATCACCCATTACTGTTCCTTGCATTTCGTCATCCCCCGATGTTTTCGAGCCATAGTCACTCCCCTGTCTGCGTGTTGCACAATTCGGGTGATTTCGGAGATTTACGGTTTCCCACGATTCCTTCCCAGTCTCGCATTTCCTTTCTTCCTGCTTTTCTCGCTACTTAATGTTGTATAGCACTATACTGACTAATAACTACTAATATAGATATTGCACAGTACTAACTGGGGCGTAGATTTAGGGGAGGACAGGGGGGGACATGTCCCCCTCAATATTTAGAAGAGGTGAATTTGTCCCCCCCAAAACATAATGAATGATAACCTCCTCCCTAATGCAGGTAGAAATAACAGCACAGAGGGTCTAAACCAGGGGTCGGCAACCCTGGTCCTGGAGAGCCGCAGGGTGTACTGCCTTTCGTCTCCACCTTAAAATAAGCAACCAATCCAGACCCAAGAAACCAGGTGAGGTGAGTTAACTGTGCAATCAACGGCTTTCATTGATCAATTAATGCCAAGTAACAACGAAAGCCAGCACACCCTGCGGCTCTCCAGGACCAGGGTTGCCGACCCCTGATCTAGTGTAAGTAGCTATCACGCTTGTTTTACCTTCAGTGTTTCTGAATGAGAGTATCTGCGGATGAAACGCTAACGTTATCTAGTTTATAACTTGTGCCTGAAGTTATCTGAGGTGCGTTGAAGTTCAGCAAACAGGCGAACGTTTGCAAACAATTAATTTTTTTTCCGTTAGCATTCTGTTCGCTGTGTTTGCAAACGGTCTGAAAGATTTGCGGCGAACAATGAGGAAGCTGGACTGAGGCAAATGTGAAGATAAATTGATGCAGAAGAGGAGCAAATTGGTTCATAAAAATTCACCAGAATGCAGGAAATTAAGTGAGAGATGCTCAAAATTTCCTGGGGGAGAACACCCAGACCCCCTGCTTAATGGGCCCCCCCAATGTTGAAATGAAACCTATGCCCCTGAGTACTAACATACTATATTAACACACTTACTGTCTGTCTAACTAATTAACTAACAGTCACTTATTTTGGGTATTTAGATTCATACACGTAACTGAATTACTAACAATTATCTCCCGTTTCTAGTTTGCTCTGTAACTCCGCCTCTCTGTTCTATCACTGATTACTTGCTTTGATTCAGCGAAGTGTCCGCACCTGTCTCTCGCTATCACTACGTCTCCTAACAATGCAAATGTCCACGTCCTAATCTGGAGCCGTATTTCATGTGGGTCTGTGTGCATCCAGTCCACGTTTTCGTTTCCTATTTGTTATTATATCAGTACCCTATTACGTTCTCCGCCTGTTGTCCATTTTTTAACCCACCTCACTCCCGTGCCCCGCCTAGTTTGGTCTGGTCTTGGTATTTAAAGTCTGAATTCAGACTTTATTGCTCAGGAAGCGTAATTGTTCAACACGTGAACACGTGTACACATAATTCCCAAAATTAACGAGACACTCACATATACAATTATGTGCTACAGCACTTAGCCAATTTACAGTAAGAAGTTCGTTCGCCAACCCGGACGGAACAATATTCTCAGTGTTGTATAGCGCATTGTTTCTGCATGTGGACTGCATGTGGACTGCAGAATTTGGGCAACATGCAAATACATACAGAGAGACAACGGCATAGCTTTGTCAGATAGGCAAATGAGGGAGGCTGGTAGATGAAATTAAGGTTTAAGGTTTCAAGGTGCGATGTCATTAAAATGACTTCACTCTTGTCTTACAAAGCCAGTGACACTCTCATGCATGTGTCACCATGGCAGCAGGTGCATACCTCTTATTGAATCATGTCCTGGGTTAGCATATCAATCCTGCATAATTGTACATTACTTTTCCTGCATTTCAACCAAAAATGCTGCCTTCCAGTGTATCCTATTTAAGAGCGTGAGCGTACAGTAGATTTGTCTGGTAGAGAATGGTGTATTCACCTAGTCCAAGAAAATTAATAGATACCAAGTCGGGACCAATTTTATCCTCAGTATATAGCCAAAGATGTATGGATAAATATTAATAAATGAAAAATAATATGGTGTTTTTCTATATTCAGTGGAAACTGAACAGGGGGGAGAAAAAGGGAAGAATCAATATGACCCTCCATATTGTTTCCTTTAACCTGCAGGTAGAGACAGAGCACCAATGTATCTCAGCAGGTCCAGCAAACATAATCTATGTGGTTAATTTAACTGAGCTTGTTTCTTTCATGTTGCCAGAATGTCCAGACATCCCTTCTTAAGCACATGAAAAGCAAAGGGTTTGATTGTCACTTATGAAAGAATATCAGACATAACTACATAATTTAGTCACTGTAGATTTCTCCCTATCTGGAGATGGCAAATCGGCTAATTCAGAAACTTTGTAGACCAGGAACCATAGAACCTTCTGATCCTCAGGTGCGTGAGATTAGGCAGAGTCTAAACCCTCAGTGCAGAATATCTGTGTGATTAGGCTGAGTATAAACCCTCAGAGCAGAAAACCTGTGTGATTAGGCTGAAACTAAACCCTCAGAGCAGAAAACCTGTGTGATTGAGACTAAACCCTCAGAATACCTGTGTAATTAGGCTGAGTCTAAACCCTCAGAGCAGAATACCTGTGTGAGATTAGGCTGAGTCTAAACCCTCAGAATATCTGTGTGTGATTAGGCTGAGACTAAACCCTCAGAATACCTGTGTAATTAGGCTGAGTCTAAACCCTCAGAGCAGAATACCTGTGTGAGATTAGGCTGAGTCTAAACCCTCAGAATATCTGTGTGTGATTAGGCTGAGTCTAAACCCTCAGAGCAGAATACCCTCTGAGCAGCTGTTCTTATTTTAAACAATCTTCAAATAAAATACATTTTTTATTAAATAAAAAATAATAATCGGGGCCTCTCTGTGTGGAGTTTGCATGTTCTCCCCTTGTTTGCGTGGGTTTCCTCCGGGTACTCCGGTTTCCTCCCACAGTCCAAAGACATGCAGGTTAGGCTGATTGGAGAGTCGAAATTTCCCATGGGTATGAGTGTGTGAGTGAATGGTGTGTGTGCCCTGCGATGGACTGGCGACCTGTCCAGGGTGTATTCCTGCCTTTTGCCCAATGTATGCTGGGATAGGCTCCAGCCCCCCTGCGACCCTGTTCAGGATAAGCGGGTTAAGATAATGGATGGATGGATGGAACAAATAATAATTTAATTCATAAATGCAAGATAAAGTTGAAAAGGCACAAAACCCCCATCCCCAAAACCCAAACCTTACACATTAGGAATTTCATTGATAAGGCACTTCACATACAGAGACATAGCCCTCACAGATATTCACCATGTGTACACCAGTCATACAGGCAAAGTTATATATCCGTTTAAAACTAAAAATGTCCCAAGTTATTGATAGAACTTCATGATTTAATTTACTTGATTAAATTATTCCCTCAAAACAAAGCATATTAAAGATGAGCTGAAGTCAAAATGTACTTTTTCCCCAATTTAGTCAAACAAAGTAAAGCGTTAAAGTATTCCAAAATGTATCTAGTTTTACTCATGTATATGTCATATCTAGTTTAACTTGTGTATATGTCATATCTAGTTTAACTTGTGTACATGTCATATTTAGTTTTACTTGTGTACATGTCATATCTAGTTTTACTCGTGTATATGTCATATCTAGTTTAACTTGTGTATGTCATATCTAGTTTAACTTGTGTACATGTCATATCTAGTTTAACTTGTGTATGTCATATCTAGTTTAACTTGTGTATGTCATATCTAGTTTAACTTGTGTACATGTCATATATAGTTTTACTTGTGTATATGTCATATCTAGTTTTACTTGTGTATGTCATATCTCGTTTTACTTGTGTACATGTCATATCTAGTTTTACTTGTGTATGTCATATATAGTTTAACTTGTGTATATGTCATATCTAGTTTTACTTGTGTACATGTCATCTAGTTTTACTTGTGTATGTCATATATAGTTTAACTTGTGTACATGTCATATCTAGTTTTACTTGTGTATGTCATATATAGTTTAACTTGTGTATATGTCATATCTAGTTTTACTTGTGTACATGTCATCTAGTTTTACTTGTGTATGTCATATATAGTTTAACTTGTGTACATGTCATATCTAGTTTTACTTGTGTATGTCATATCTAGTTTAACTTGTGTATATGTCATATCTAGTTTTACTTGTGTACGTCATATTGCGGAAGCCAGTGCTGCTAAGGGGGCGACATGGCTCAGGCAGTAAGAGCAGTCGTCTCATTGGCTCAGGCAGTAAGAGCAGTCGTCTCATTGGCTCAGGCAGTAAGAGCAGTTGTCTCATTGGCTCAGGCAGTAAGAGCAGTCGTCTCATTGGCTCAGGCAGTAAGAGCAGTCGTCTCATTGGCTCAGGCAGTAAGAGCAGTCAGCTGGCAGCCGGAGGGTTGCCAGTTCGATCCCCCACCCAGGCTGTGTCGAAGTGTCCCTGAGCAAGACACTTAACTCCCAAATGCTCCTGACGAGCTGGTCGGTGCCTTGCATGGCAGCCAATCGCCGTTGGTGTGTGTGTGTGTATGAATGGGTGGATGAGAAGCAAAATTGTACAGCGCTTTGGAAAAAGGCGCTATATAAATGCCAACCATTTACCATGCTCTAACTTCAGCCTTTAAGGCCGTTCGGCAGTCCTGTTCATTTCACAGCCAATGGTTACCCTCATCTCCCTTCAAACAACTTCATTTTATTTTTACAGGCCAGCAGCTTCATGGTGATGGACTCATAGTCTCCAGCATGCCCTCCGGTTGGCTTTGACTGGAGAAATTTCCTTGTCTCCCAGTAATGCTGCCAGGTTCTGTCCTTGGATGCTCCAAATCCAAAAACATTCACCTGAGACCAAAAGGAAGCAGATGGACAGTTTGATGTTGAACTGAGTAGATTTTGTGAGGCCCAGGTTACAAACAGCTGTGGAGGCATTCACTATGAGGCTGAGGTTATAGAGGCATTCACTATGAGGCTGAGGTTATAGAGGCATTCACTATGAGGCTGAGGTTATAGAGGCATTCACTACGAGGCTGAGGTTATGTAGGCATTCAGTACGAGGCTGAGGTTATAGAGGCATTCACTACGAGGCTGAGGTAATGTAGGCATTCACTACGAGGCTGAGGTAATGTAGGCATTCAGTACGAGGCTGAGGTAATGTAGGCATTCAGTACGAGGCTGAGGTTATGTAGGCATTCACTATGAGGCTGAGGTTATAGAGGCATTCCCTATGAGGCTGACGTTATAGAGGCATTCACTATGAGGCTGAGGTTATAGAGGCATTCACTATGAGGCTGAGGTTATAGAGGCATTCACTACGAGGCTGAGGTTACAGGCAGCTGTGGAGGCATTCAGTACGAGGCTGAGGTTATAGAGGCATTCACTATGAGGCTGACGTTATAGAGGCATTCACTATGAGGCTGAGGTTATAGAGGCATTCACTATGAGGCTGAGGTTATAGAGGCATTCACTATGAGGCTGAGGTTATAGAGGCATTCCCTATGAGGCTGACGTTATAGAGGCATTCACTATGAGGCTGAGATTATAGAGGCATTCACTACGAAGCCGTCTATATCCAGACCGAGGCTGGGGATTAGCGAGGTCATGGTTTTTCGGTCCAGTAAGGATTACTTCTGATTTGTCACAGTTAAGTTTGGGATTAAATCCGAAAGGACAGTATTAAATCAGAAGCACCATGGAAACACTACATCTGTGGTCCTAACAAGACATTAAGAAGACTTATAAGTGATTCAGGAATGGTCAATGAAATTTGATGTTGCAAAAATTCTACCAGTGGCTCATCATGCATACAGTAAAAAAAGTATCAGGGCATTTCACCAACACTAGATGGCAGTATACGCCAGCTCAAACGTACACTGCATCTGACACTGCACTTTGCTTTTGCTTTTTTTCTTGGGTAAATTGGATAAAGCCAGTTTGTTAATGATATAGTTTGTTAAAATGTGTAATATGTGCTTACCTCATCACATACGTGGATGGCGAACATCAAGGTTAAGAAGCCGGTGGAGGGATATTGCCCATGGCGTTCAAGCCACACATCATAGACGTACTTTAAGAACGTGGGGTTGTATATTAACACCTGTGTTGAATAAAATCATAAAAGTCACAGAATGAGCACAAGAGACATACTACATGTGATATTTGTATATTCACACACTTGTACATATACACACACACACACACACAGACACAAAAGCATCTTGGAACAAAGTGCGACACAAGACTCTTTCACCTTATTCTTGTCTGCATTAATCTTGGCCATCACCGGCATCCGGGTGCTGTTGATGTCAATAGCCTGCTGGGTGGCACTTAGTCCAATGACGATCCACAAGATCACAGAGTCCACTAGTACCCCAGGGCAGGACACTTGGAGCATCCATGGCAGCACTGAACCAAGAGCTGATAAAGGAGCCCTTTTTCCCTTTCTTTGTGCATAACTGTCTGTCTAGCTCATTTTGCCCCTCACCCTAACATTAAATGCAAAGCGTAATGATGAAAACTGTTGCTTCTTTTTCATCCAAAAACAAAGTGAGTGAGCACCACAGCAGCTTCTGACGAGGGCTCTTGTTTCTCAGAGCTGCATTCAGCTTCTTAGATCAATGTTCAAACACAAATGCATTCCCAATGTAGCCCATGGCCACCTACCGTTTCACAGTGCCTGTGGTCAGAGCACTAGTAATCCACTCCAGATCCAAAGTCTTGAATGGTATCAGCAGCAGACTCGTGTCCTTTTGCAGGTTTGTGGCACTTTCTGGGTACATGACACGATGGGTGGTTCTGTTCCCTACGTCCTTTTCATAGCCCAAAATGGGAGCTTTGTTCATTCTGCAGAGACAATATGTATCGCTCTTAGAGAACTGACTGCTATGTAAACTAGTCTTGACATTGATTTTAGACAATGCAATCATGATCGCTGCATTCTTGTGGCCCAAGTTTACCATACAACCAAGAAACATCATTATGGTTTCTGTAACGTGATGTGAGAAATATGTTTCAACACTATTGCCACAGAAAATACACTAACTGGTATTCAATTAACATTTCTATTGACTTAATCGATGCAAGCTTTGTAATTCAGGAGTTCAGGGTGGAAGAACACATGGTAGGACAAGCTGCCTCAGCTTTTAATAGTTAATCAGGGTAAATCATATTTTATTTCTAGAAACAAAAAACTGTGACATAATAAAAGCACAAAATTGCAATGCCAGATTGTTAAAGACGATTAAAGGCGAGAACAGCAGTTTAGATGTTTATCAGCCTCTTATTTGCAAAGCAGGGCAATAAAACTCCAGCCTCCCTCTCACTATGCTCATGGTTTGCAACCCTCACCTCCCCACGGAGTCAGACAATAAAAGGCAACTTTTATTACATTTCTGGTCAACATATTTCCGGTTTAGTAGAAATACAAGTTTGTTTTGCTAATTGTTCGATACAGGCATTACACTCATGTATGGAACCAAATATCCCACCAACAGCTATGGCTGTTTTCTGACTAATTTTGAAGTTTATTTCATAATCCGTTCAGCCATTTTCTAGAAAATTATATATTAACCCAGCGCTATTTCTTATTGTTGCAGAAATGCATTGCAAGGTCATTTAAGTACCTCTCTGCCGTTCTCGAATGTTTCGACCAATCCACAGTACTCCCAATTAACGCAACTGACTCACGTGACCACAGTATGCTGTCTATGCACAGGAACTTACACATTTGAACAGTAGGTGTCGCTACTACACAAGATCACAAGAAACCAAACCTTATATTTTCCAAACATTACAAACAAAATGATTGCACCAATCACAATAATCATTCAATTCTCTCCATATTACTCTGCACTTTAAATAATCAGAAAGTCAGGGGACAGCTACAGTACTTTAAATGTCCCTGTCAAGGTAATTTATATGAATGAGAAAGAGCAGTGGTCCCTGTTTTTAGGTCAGGTCAGGCTGAGTCTTTCACCTTATGACGAAGTCATTGGAGTCAATGAGGGCTCCGTAATCAGATCCCTTGAGGTTCCCAGAATTCCCGACTACAGCGCAAGTCCTGCAGCGATTGGGCCCTGAGTCGTTGTAATGTCCCTCCCCAGGGACAACCTTGAATAGTTTCTGCACCAAAGCACTGTAGTTGGCATTTTTCTTAGTCTGTAGCCTCTGGGGACACAATAAAGACACACAAGAGTGTGTCAGGAGTCAGCTGCTCAAGAGTCAATCAACAAGAGCAACGGTAGCTATGGGAGCAGAATAAAGCCTTTCTTAGGCAGATGGCAGGTTATGCTGTATTTACATGGTTTTACTGCGATTACATTTGTCAACAGACCAAAACCAAAACACACACACCCACACACACACACATACACAGTTCAGTCAGAAGACTTCTGAAGAAACGATTACAATGCAAATGCAGTAACAGCATGTAATATAAGCAACAGCAGCATTGAAGCAACAGCATGCCAAAAAGAGCAATGCAGCAGAAAGAGCCAGGCAGAGCTATGGCTTTAGCATGCCAAATGAGCCAGGCAGAGCTATGGCTTTAGCATGCCAAATGAGCCAGGCAGCGCTATGGCTTTAGCATGCAGAATGAGGCAGGCAGAGCTATGGTTTTAGCATGCAGAATGAGGCAGGCAGCGCTATGGCTTTAGCGTGCCAAATGAGCCAGGCAGCGATATGGCTTTAGCATGCAGAATTAGCCAGGCAGCGCTATGGCTTTAGCATGCAGAATGAGCCAGGCAGCGCTATGGCTTTAGCATGCAGAATGAGCCAGGCAGTGCTATGGCTTTAGCGTGCAGACTGAGCCAGCAGGTCAGCTTTTGGATGATTTCCAGCATCATAGGTACTTTTTTGTGTGCGTGCTTACCTGCCACCATTGAAAGGTGTCGTCAGACAGCATGGCGTTCTTCTGTGACAAGAGCGGCGATATGGACGTGTTAAAGCGCTTCCTGAACCAGGGGTCTTCATCCTCAACAGAGATGCACTGGCGGCAGGCACACAGTGCCCTGGAAACGGGTTTGTCGGACCGCCGAAAGACAAGTTGTGATAAGTATGATGACGTATTGCTGGAGCTAAATAAAACTATGGTAGTAGCACAGATGCAGAACAGCACAATCAAAAGCTTTCTTCGTGGATTCTTGAGGTCCACCATTTTGTAAATGATATGTGTTTACAGACTGGAAAGTTGCAAAAAGGAGGGAGAGCTTCCTCAATGGAGGGTTTGACTTCAGACGAGGGTTTGAAAGGATTGTATCAGAAACAAAGTGCATGACCTATTCAGGCAGGGAATGTTATCCTTTCAGAACAGTTCTCAGATGCACTCAAAAGCTAGATGCATGCAGTTTACACTTCGGGGGTTTTCTGCATGGTAAACTGCAAGTACGAGAGGTACTGACAGTCGTAGATTAGTAAGTAACTGACGTCTGAATAGGAGGGAAAATGTGACGGTTTGAAGTGCAAGCTTGTGCTTCCTGTTAGAGGGAGGGGTCCTGCTTTCTTCTTTTTGACTGAATGAGGTGGTAAAGAGATGGTGAAGCTGCTCTCTGCTGGAAATCACCCACCTAGAAAGAAAACAAAGGAGGACTGATTACACTCAACATATCTATGGTACATATCAGTAATGGGCCTGGAGCATTTCCCAACAGAGGGGATTGCTCTCCGTAGAATCCATTGGAACACATAAACAACTTAAATATTACCAGATTATTCAAAAAACTAAAATCCAACCTGAGACTGCTACACTTAAGGAAAATCTAATGTTTCTGCTTAAAAATCTGTCAAATGAACATGTACATGTAAGCTATTGTAAGTATTCACTGTTCTGCATGTAAATGAGAGGCTTAGCACAATAGACACATAGACAGCAAGGTTTATTTTGAGGGGACATAGTGCATTGAAGGTGAGTATAACAGTAGTAATTATCGATAAGTTTGGTTAATGTACAATCAATATTAATTTGTTCTGTATACATCTATATCAATACATGTAGTCTGGTGCAACCAGGCACACACAAATAAAAAAATTAGTGTACTGTATAATACTGTGATCATATCGCGTACAGTTTATGTATATTACAAAACCAAATGTAGATACTTTGTATCTTATATTATTTGGTGTACCCCAAATATTACTTTGTCATAAAAGATGCCTTGGGTCCATACAATGCCCATACTACTTCTGATAAACTACCTACAAGGAGATAAAATAATAGGTAGATATTGCACATGATTATAGTTACATATTGCACATGATTATAAGTTGATATTGCAGTGATTAGAGGTAGATATTGTACATGATTATAAGTAGACATTGCACATGGTTATAGTTAGATATTACACGTGATTATAGGTAGATATTGCACATGATTATAGTTAGATATTACACGTGATTATAAGTAGATATTGCACATGATTATAGTTACATATTGATTATAAGTTGATATTACACGTGATTATAGGTAGATACTGCACACACTGCCGCGGTGGCGAAACAGGCTAAGACGCAGCAGACTTGCGGTTGCAGTTTGCTGCAGTTGCACACCGGGGTTCGATTCTCGGTCCTGCCAAAAGCCAAGTTTGGCCGGCTCATGTGGGGCAGCAATAATTGGCTCGCTGCTCCAGAGGGAGGGACTTGGCAGGGTTATTAGATCGCCGCACAATAAGCACCTCGGGCGCCTCGGAATCACGGCAACGGGCACGAGACGAGACGGCTTGAAGAAGGCGTGTCGCTCTCATTCGGGCCGCCCAGGGTACATCTAATACGACTACCTCCAATTGAATCAGACGAGGTACAATTGGCTACCAAATTGGGAGAAAAAGGGAAAAATCTAAAAAAAAAAAAAAAAAGATATTGCACATGATTATAGGGAGATATTGCACATGATAATGAGTTGATATTGCACGTGATTATAGGTTGATATTGCACGTGATTGCACTCTTTAGGTTCAATCTCCCACACCAGGCAGGTTAGAGGTTCCTCATTTTATGAGAGTTCTACAGTCCCCTCCAAAAATATTTGAATAGCAATTTCTTTGTTTTTGCTATACACTGAAGACAATTGAGTTTGAGGTCAAAAGATGTAGATGAGATGACAGATCTGAATTTCAGCCTTTATTTCCTGGTATTTTTGTCTAGATTTGTTAAACAACTAAGAACATCACCTTTTATATCAGACCACCCATTTGTGTTAGAAATGATAAACCAACATCAAGACCAGAGAGCTGTCTTTGGGAGAAAGGCAAGCTATTTTGAAGCTTAGAAAAGAGGGGAAATCCATTGCACAAGCATTGAGGATAGCTTGTACAACAACTTGGAATGACCTGAAAAAGAAAGAAACCACTGGTGTACTGAGTGTTGGTGCGTTTTTGCTTGTTGTTGCGCTTTTATTGAAAACATCAGCTAATCAGAGAAAATAGTGAATTACACCCACCAGTAATGGTGCTTCTGGCAAATCGACCCTGATTGAAAAGATATTAAAATAATGTAAATAAAACATGACATGCCAAAGAAGGCGTATTGCTAGGTGGCGTAGCCACAAACCATATCACAAACCATGTATAAAAATTATATATACAGTTGGATAATTTAGTTTGTAAGTTTTTTAATGATATTAATGATGTTAGAGTGACATTTATTTACACACACTCAAATTTCAGCCATGTTATATTATTTTTCATTCATGAACTTAATTACCATACACGTGAAGATAATTTGGGACAGCCTGAAAATAAAAAGATTTAAAGAAGGAAAAAATTATATTCAAAATGTTTTACTTTATTTTGTTGCAGTAATATCTTATACTTGATAATCAGTATCATGCATGACATTTGTATCATCTTAACAAATAAGGCCCAAATGCTACACTGTGTCCCGGTACCCTGTCTCCTGCCTACTTCCTGGGTGACCATCGCCACGCCCACTTCAATGAGTGAGTCACAGAATAAATGTCATGTGACCATGAGCAATTTATATACACGGTATTTGAGGTGAAAATGCTGAATGACAATGATTAGCTAGTCAAGGCGAAAAACTCAAAATACTTAATGCGTCCCAAATTCTGAATCTGAATTCACCCTAATGTAGTGAATAGTAAACCAAGAAATAAACGTAATTTGTGATGAACGAGTAGGCTACATTCAGTCTATCGACTAAAAGCGGTAATAGCATTCTTCTAAACCAGTGTTTTTTGTATAGAACGGTGTAGGGTGTGTTGTAGATATTTACTCCATAAAAATATCCATCCATCCATCCATTACCTGAACCCGCTTATCCTGATCAGGGTCGCAGGGGGGCTGGAGCCTATCCCAGCATACATTGGGCGAAAGGCAGGAATACACCCTGGACAGGTCGCCAGTCTATCTCAGGGCACACACACCATTCACTCACACACTCATACCTACGGGCAATTTAGACTCTCCAATCAGCCTAACGTGCATGTCTTTGGACTGTGGGAGGAAACCGGAGTACCCGGAGGAAACCCACGCAGACACGGGGAGAACATGCAAACTCCGCACAGAGAGGCCCCGGCCGACGGGGATTCGAACCCAGGACCTCCTTGCTGTGAGGCGGCAGTGCTACCCACTGCACCACCATAAAAATATGTTCTTTTACATATTAGACACATAAAATAAGCCACGGCCATGCTTAAAAATTTTATTTATTTTTTTTAAAAGAAGAAAAATAACAAATTGAACGCCATATCTGGGTTAAGGGAGCTGCATCTTCACTGGGCATTGTAAGATGGAAATGAGGGTTTTTAAGAACAGGCTGTATAGACCTATGTTTGTTAATGGATTTGCGGCAAGATCCATAGCCTTATACGCGATTACGCGGATATATTGCAAAATACGACGTCTGCTGTCCAAATTCACTCTTTATTTAGTAAACTATACAAGGTGCATCTCAAAAAATTTGTATATGGTGGAAAAGTTTCTTTTTTTCTGTCATTTGTTTCAAAAAGTTAAACTTTCTTATATTCTAGATTCATTACACATAAAGTGAAATATTTCAAGCCTTTTTTTGTTTTAATCTTGACGATTACGTCTTACAGCTCCAGTATCTGAAAATATTACAATATTACATGAGACCAGTCAAAAAAAAGATTTATAATACAGAAATGTCGGTCTTCTGAAAAGTATGTTCATTTATGCTCTCAATACATGGTCGGGCAATCATGGGGAAAACTGCTGACGTGACAGTTGCCCAGTAGACACTCATTGACACCCTCCACAAGGAGGGTAAGCCATAGAAGGTCGTTGCTGAAAGGGCTGGCTGTTCGCAGAGTGTTGTATCAACGCATATTCATGGAAAGTTGACTGGAAGTTGCTTGAAGTCCAGTGTGTCCAAGTTTCCACAGTCAGTGATGATTTGGGGTGCCATGTCATCTGCTGGTGTTGGTCCACTGTGTTTTATCAAGTCCAGAGTCAACGCAGCAGATTACCAGGAGATTTTAGAGTACTTCATGCTTCCGTCTGCTGACAAGCTTTATGGAGATGCTGATTTCCTTTTCCAGCAGGACTTGGCATCTGCCCACAGTGCCAAATCTACTAGTAACTGGTTTGTTGACCATGGTATTACTGTGCTTGATTGACCTGAACCACATAGATAATCATCGAGATTCAAAATAATAAATAATTGAAATATTTCACTTTATGTGTAATGAATCTAGAATATGTGAAAGTTTCAATTAAACAGAAAAAAGTAACTTTTCCACGGTATTCTAATTTTTTTTAGATAAACATGTGTAGCGTATTAAATTGATATTCACAAAGTAGGGATTAGTAATAAGTGAATAGTGAGCCATTTCAGATACAGCCAATGGGTGCGTCCCATTATTCTGAAAATGCATACTTCACTCCACTTTGTCCCAAACGTTACGGTGCCCTGAGATGGAAGGGCTACGTATAAACACCGCTATAATTTCTACATGGGAACCCAAAGTGTATACAAAATACCCTTTAATAAAATCTGAAAATTTGCACTTTAATCACATGTTAATTGTGTGATTGCAAATCTAAAATTGTAGCAAATCAGAGGCAAAGAAATACATTCCGAGCCTTGAGAGATATAACCCATCACATTACATTACATTACATTACATTACAAGGCATTTAGCAGACGCTCTTATCCAGAGCGACGTACAACGAAGTGCAAATCAAACACAAGTATGAGTGCTAAGAGGACCTGAGAGCCCAGTACAGTTCCGAGTCTTAGTGTGTTTACAGATACAATCGGAACCCTTGAAGAATAACCCGATGTACAAGGAGGGGTTTTGAGAGACGCTATTAAACGACTAATCCTGTTATATCGGCCTCCTCCTCGTTCTCCTTATATAAAATAGTGTCAGAAGTAAAACTAAAAAAGAAATACTACAACAAAGTTAATCAAACCAGCGCCACCATTCATGTGAATAACTTACCTTGATGTCCGCTGCGGGAAAGGTGAAGTTACATTTCCATCGCCGATGAGGACTGAAAAAACAAAAGCATTTATGCATCTACACTACAGGTGCGTCCCAATAGACGGAAAGTGTATAGGCATACAGCACTCCTTTGCGCCACATTATTTCGCAGAAGTGGAGGAGTGGCCCTGGGGGAGTGGAGTAAAGGATGGTGGAGTGAAAGATTGTGGGACGCAGTCTAGCACTGAATGGAGGCGAGTCGCGCACATTAAACTATGAGAAGTTAACGAGCACACCTGCGGACGATGGCGTATGACAGGTGAACACAGCGATGCAGCTTACGCCGGCCGGCAAACGCAAATGATCGGCCGAAATGGATAAGCCGTTTATAAACGGTATAGAATTGCGTCAGGACTTGATAAGAAAAGGCGGGCCATATCAAGTTTGCGTTGGGAGGCGAAGCTGACGAAATTCTGTCAGGAAAAGGAAGGTGATTTTTTGAAAGGGCACGGTTCAACATGCGTGATGCTCACCACAGACAGTGGATAATATTAGCGGCACAGAGTCAGATGAATATGGATTTCTGGGTGACGTGTCAGCGCAAGGCAAAAGTGTATGGGCCCAAAAGGTAGAAATTAATGGGGAATATATTGAATTTAGTGGTCCATCCCCAGTGAGTCCACAGCAGCATGGAGCCCTGCGCCCTCCTTTTAAAGTCCTGTACGGTCCAGGGGATACTGTCCTTAATGTTCAGGGATGTTTCACAGCTCAACTGCAGATTTCACAGCTCAAACACAGAGCGTCAGAGCAGGACATGCATGTGGTGTCAGGTCTTTCAAAGCCACTTCTGGGTTCACCATGCCACTGAGTCACTGCAGCTAATTCAGCGCACTCACGTTGTGCCGGCTGCAGGGGAGGAGTTTGTGAAGGGCCATCCAACTGTGTTCAAGGGCTGGGGAAGATTGGAGAACCAGACACGATTTCACACTGTGTTCAAGGGCTGGGGAAGATTGGAGAACCAGACACGACTTCACACACTCTCTAACTGCAGCCAGGAGAGAGTCTGGCTGACGACAGAATGCACATGGGTCAGTACTGCGGCAGGTACAGAAGCCTCGGCCTTATCGGGTCAGAACGCATGGCGGGCTGATGGAGGAACCACATTCACCTGTGGGCAACACTGGAGCCAGAGCCCTCAGACATGCTGCGGCACCAAGCTCCTCAGACACACCAGGGGGCTGAGAATCCTGCAGGAGGGCACACCTCCCTGACCCGGAGAGGAGAGTCACTAAACCACCCCTTAAACTGCACTGCAGAGGAGAGTCACTAAACCACCCCTTCTCTGCACTGCAAAGGAGAATCACTAAACCACCCCTTAAACTGGACTGCAAAGGAGAGTCACTAAACCACCCCTTCTCTGCACTGCAAAGGAGAGTCACTAAACCACCCCTTAAACTGCACTGCAGAGGAGAGTCACTAAACCACCCCTTCTCTGCACTGCAAAGGAGAATCACTAAACCACCCCTTAAACTGGACTGCAAAGGAGAGTCACTAAACCACCCCTTCTCTGCACTGCAGAGGAGAGTCACTAAACCACCCCTTAAACTGCACTGCAGAGGAGAGTCACTAAACCACCCCTTCTCTGCACTGCAAAGGAGAATCACTAAACCACCCCTTAAACTGGACTGCAAAGGAGAGTCACTAAACCACCCCTTCTCTGCACTGCAAAGGAGAATCACTAAACCACCCCTTAAACTGGACTGCAGAGGAGAGTCACTGAACCACCCCTTAAACTGGACTGCAGAGGAGAGTCACTGAACCACCCCTTAAACTGGACTGCAGAGGAGAGTCACTGAACCACCCCTGAAACTGGACTGCAGAGGAGAGTCACTGAACCACCCCTTAAACTGGACTGCAGAGGAGAGTCAGTGAACCACCCCTTAAACTGGACTGCAGAGGAGAGTCACTAAACCACCCCTGAAACTGGACTGCAGAGGAGAGTCACTAAACCACCCCTGAAACTGGACTGCAGAGGAGAGTCACTAAACCACCCCTTAAACTGGACTGCAGAGGAGAGTCAGTGAACCACCCCTTAAACTGGACTGCAGAGGAGAGTCACTGAACCACCCCTGAAACTGGACTGCAAAGGAGAGTCACTAAACCACCCCTTAAACTGGACTGCAGAGGAGAGTGACTGAACCACCCCTTAAACTGGACTGCAGAGGAGAGTCACTAAACCACCCCTTAAACTGGACTGCAGAGGAGAGTCAGTGAACCACCCCTTAAACTGGACTGCAGAGGAGAGTCACTGAACCACCCCTGAAACTGGACTGCAAAGGAGAGTCACTAAACCACCCCTTAAACTGGACTGCAGAGGAGAGTGACTGAACCACCCCTTAAACTGGACTGCAGAGGAGAGTCACTAAACCACCCCTTAAACTGGACTGCAGAGGAGAGTCAGTGAACCACCCCTTAAACTGGACTGCAGAGGAGAGTCACTAAACCACCCCTGAAACTGGACTGCAAAGGAGAGTCACTAAACCACCCCTTCTCTGCACTGCAAAGGAGAATCACTAAACCACCCCTTAAACTGGACTGCAGAGGAGAGTCACTGAACCACCCCTTAAACTGGACTGCAGAGGAGAGTCACTGAACCACCCCTTAAACTGGACTGCAGAGGAGAGTCACTAAACCACCCCTGAAACTGGACTGCAGAGGAGAGTCACTAAACCACCCCTTAAACTGGACTGCAGAGGAGAGTCAGTGAACCACCCCTTAAACTGGACTGCAGAGGAGAGTCACTGAACCACCCCTTAAACTGGACTGCAAAGGAGAGTCACTAAACCACCCCTTAAACTGGACTGCAGAGGAGAGTGACTGAACCACCCCTTAAACTGGACTGCAGAGGAGAGTCACTAAACCACCCCTTAAACTGGACTGCAGAGGAGAGTCAGTGAACCACCCCTTAAACTGGACTGCAGAGGAGAGTCACTAAACCACCCCTGAAACTGGACTGCAAAGGAGAGTCACTAAACCACCCCTTAAACTGGACTGCAGAGGAGAGTGACTGAACCACCCCTTAAACTGGACTGCAGAGGAGAGTCACTAAACCACCCCTTAAACTGGACTGCAGAGGAGAGTCAGTGAACCACCCCTTAAACTGGACTGCAGAGGAGAGTCACTAAACCACCCCTTAAACTGGACTGCAGAGGAGGCGTCACTGAACCACCCCTTAAACTGGACTGCAAAGGAGAGTAACTAAACCACCCCTTAAACTGAACTGCAGAGGAGGCGTCACTAAACCACCCCCTGAACTGGACTTCAAAGGAGAGAGACCAGAGAGGCCTTAATCAGATACTGGGGCTTGTTTTCCTACCAACTGTGTTACTGTAAAAAAAGGAGGAGAAAGGAATGTTACAAAAGGTTGTGTAGTTCTTCTTTGCTTAACAGGGGAGATGTCCTGGGATGGGTTCATTCCAGGAGCTGTGAGAGATGAGCAGGGTGTATGAGGAGGGGGTTGTGGAGATGCTATTAAACAGCAAGTCCTGTTATATCGACCTCCTCATCATTCTCCTTACTGTATATTGTATTGTACCAGACATCTAGATTCAGGACAGTTTTGTGAAGTGTGTTTGGTCAACCCAATGTGGTGCACTCGGGTGAACCCTTTTGATTTATGATGATTCCATTACATTACATAAAATTATTGGCATTTGGTAGACGCTCTTATCCAGAGCGACGTACAGTTGATTAGACTAAGCAGGAGATAATCTGGAACAATGCAGGGTTAAGGGCCTTACTCAAGGGCCCAACGGCTGTGCAGATCTTATTGTGGCTAGACCAGGATTAGAACCACTGACTTTGCATGTCCCAGTCATTTACCTTAACCACTCCGCTACAGGCCGCCCTGATGACATCATAGAAATGTTCTTGTGTCAGGTCCATTGTTTCATGAGAAGTTTATTGTGTGTGATGATAATGTGGAAATGTTCCTGCATGAGATCCATTGTTTCATTAGCAGTTTAGTGTTTGTTTTGTACTCCAAATCAAAGAAAACACAATCTGCCTACAATGTCAACACTACCAAACAGAACATCCTCAATTGACTTCCTGAAGCGTGCCAGCCTTCAGAACAAGGAACCGAAATGACAGATGTTCCAATCAAAGTCTTTATTAACTTTGGGGCAGGTTAAGCAGGCGTAGGTTGATCGCAGGAAAACAAGTATATAGAAGACTAGACAGTTTGTAAACTATAATCCAGGCAGGGGTTCGGTTTCTAGTTCTGTCTGTTAGTTTATTCTTTTTTTTCTTGTAATTTATCATTTTTCATTATCATATCTGGTTTTCTGTTATCACCATTACTGTTCATTGCATTTCGTCTCCGCCGATGTTTTCGAGCCGTAGTCACTCCCCTGTCTGCGTGTTGCACTATTCGGGTGATTTCGGAGATTTACGGTTTCCCACGATTCCTCCCCAGTCTCGCATTTCCTTTCTTCCTGCTTTTCTCGCTACTTAATGTTGTATAGCACTATACTGACTAATAACTACTAATATAGATATTGTACAGTACTAACTGGGGCGTAGATTTAGGGGGGACAGGGGGGGACATGTCCCCCTCAATATTTAGAAGAGGTGAATTTGTCCCCCCAAAACATAATGAATGATAACCTCCTCCCTATTACAGGTATAAATAACAGCACAGAGGGTCTAAACGCTTAGATATCTTTCTTGCCTATTTTACAATTATTTCATACACCCCCACTGGACCATACCATCTTAACCTTGCTGGGTCTGCCGGCCTCGCTGACTCGCAGTTGCGATATGTCTACCGTTGCGGGAGCATGATAGTGTCGGAAATCAAGTGTAAGTAACTATCACGCTTGTTTTACCTTCAGTGTTTCTGAATGAGAGTATATGCGGATGAAACGCTAACGTTATCTAGTTTATAACTTGTGCCTGAAGTTATCTGAGGTGCGTTCAGCAAACAGGCGAACGTTTGCAAACAATTAAAGTTTTTTCCGTTAGCATTCTGTTCGCGGTGTTTGCAAACGGTCTGAAAGATTTGCGGCGAACAATGAGGAAGCTGGACTGAGGTAAATGTGAAGATAAATTGATGCAGAAGAGGAGTAAATTGGTTCATAAAAATTCACCAGAATGCAGGAAATTAAGTGAGAGATTTCCTGGGGGAGAACACCCAATGTTGAAATGAAACCTATGCCCCTGAGTACTAATATACTATATTAACACACTTACTGTCTGTCTAACTAATTAACTAACAGTCACTTATTTTGGGTATTTAGATTTATACACGTAACTTACTAACAATTATCTCCCATTTCTAGTCTGCTCTGTAACTCCGCCTCTCTGTTCTATCACTATGTAATGTCCACGTCCTAATCCGGAGCCGAATGTCTTTCATGTGGGTCTGTGGGCATCCAGTCCACGTTTTCGTTTCCTCTTTGTTATTATATCAGTACCCTATTATGTTCTCCGCATGTTGTCCGTTTGTTTAGCCCACCTCACTCCCGTGCCCCGCCTAGTTTGGTCTGGTCTTGGTATTTAAACACCTGTCTCTGCATTGTTCTTTGTCTGAACGTTGATCAATATCGGGTTGCCGATTCATAGTAAGCCTGTATTTTTTTTTGCTTGTTTGATTATTTGATTATTCGTTTTGGCCCTTTTTGTACTCCAGTTTGTGACTCTCAGATTATAGGCCCCTGCTTTGTTTTTTGACCATTATTTTGAATCTCGATTCTGGCATTGTTTGAACTCTGTTTACCTGGCTTGATTCTGGGATTGTTTGAACTCTGTTTACCTGGCTTGATTCTGGACTGATTAAAGAACAACATTTTTGCATACTCCCTGGTCTGTGTCTGGGTCCTCTGAACGGTACCTCACACATAAAATGAAAGAAAACCAAAACGTAGTCGTGGTCACAGGCAGAAGGTCGATAACAGTAAGGCAGTCCAAACAGGCAGATAAACAGAAACAAAATCCGGGATGTGAGATATAGCTCAAGTCTGGAGACATGGAACACTGGATGGAGTCAGGCCCTATGCCTGGAAGGTCGGGGTGTGATGGGAGATGGAGTCAGGCATTGAGAAGGTGGGGGGTGTGATGGGAGATGGAGTCAGGCATTGAGAAGGTGGGGGGTGTGATGGGAGATGGAGTCAGGCATTGAGAAGGTGGGGGGTGTGATGGGAGATGGAGTCAGGCATTGAGAAGGTGGGGGGTGTGATGGGAGATGGAGTCAGGCATTGAGAAGGTGGGGGGTGTGATGGGAGATGGAGTCAGGCATTTAGAAGGTGGGGGTGTGATGGGAGATGGAGTCAGGCATTGAGAAGGTGGGGGGTGTGATGGGAGATGGAGTCAGGCATTGAGAAGGTGGGGGGTGTGATGGGAGATGGAGTCAGGCATTGAGAAGGTGGGGGGTGTGATGGGAGATGGAGTCAGGCATTGAGAAGGTGGGGGGGGGTGATGGGAGATGGAGTCAGGCATTGAGAAGGTGGGGGGTGTGATGGGAGATGGAGTCAGGAATTGAGAAGGTGGGGGGTGTGATGGGAGATGGAGTCAGGCATTGAGAAGGTGGGGGGTGTGATGGGAGATGGAGTCAGGCATTGAGAAGGTGGGGGGTGTGATGGGAGATGGAGTCAGGAATTGAGAAGGTGGGGGGTGTGATGGGAGATGGAGTCAGGCATTGAGAAGGTGGGGGGTGTGATGGGAGATGGAGTCAGGCATTGAGAAGGTGGGGGGTGTGATGGGAGATGGAGTCAGGCATTGAGAAGGTGGGGGGTGTGATGGGAGATGGAGTCAGGCATTGAGAAGGTGGGGGGTGTGATGGGAGATGGAGTCAGGCATTGAGAAGGTGGGGGGTGTGATGGGAGATGGAGTCAGGCATTGAGAAGGTGGGGGGTGTGATGGGAGATGGAGTCAGGCATTGAGAAGGTGGGGGGTGTGATGGGAGATGGAGTCAGGCATTGAGAAGGTGGGGGGTGTGATGGGAGATGGAGTCAGGCATTGAGAAGGTGGGGGGTGTGATGGGAGATGGAGTCAGGACATGGGGGCCCCGAGGAGCAATGATGTGCATCCTCCACCCAGGGGAGCGAGGCCTCCCAGGAGGGCAGGGATTTCTCCACCAGGCAGCGCAGTGTCTTTGCCGACTCCTGGCTCGTCCGCTCAGTCTGGCCGGCGGTCTGGGGGTGAAAGCTAGACAGCAGCTGGGTCTTGGCCCCCAGAGCGGACAGCATGACCTCTAAAAGCGACTGGAGAACTGAGGGCCACGGCCCCTGGTCACCTCCAGGGGCAGGCCGTGCAGACGGAAGGCGTGGAGGAACAGGAGCTCCGCTGTCTCTTTCCAGGAGGGTAGTTTGGGGAGAGCAAACGAAGTGAACAAACTTCAAAAACTGGTCCACCATGATGAGGACCACGGACGCCTTGGTTTTGCCACAATGGCTTTTTATGTTTTTTTATGTTTTGGTCGAAGCTTTCTCTGTCAGAGAAACTTTTCTGGGCCTGAAAAACTCAAATTAGCGTTTCCCTAAAACTTTTTCCCTCCGTCTTGCGACCACAAACTTGCCAACTATTAATGGATGGGGAAATAATTCAGTACATCTTGTTTCAAAATGCATGAAATAAAGGTATATTTTAATGACAATCAAAATGGCAGAGATGCAGGTTGCTTAGCTTTGCAGTGGCATAGCTTTGTCAGATAGGCAAATGAGGGATTGTAACAGACATTTAAACCAGGAGTGCCCAAATTTTTGCACCCCACTGTAAAAATACTTGGAAATAAAAACTGAAATTCGGATACGAATCTCATGTACAGCTTCTGACCTCAAACCCAATTGTCTTCAGTGTATAATTGGGCTTGCTGTTCCAATCATTTTGGAGGGGACTGCATAAACACAACAAAACCAATGGTCACCATTTAAAATAAATTGTTACATTTGTGGTGTTAAATATGTCAAATATGTCAAATATGTCACGGTAGAGAATACTGGCTGTTGACAGTACGGCATGAAGCATTAAAAAGTTGTGGGGTTAGGGTCTGTGAATGTGGATTAAGCTTTCAGTCTAGAAACCCCACCCCTCATCTCCATCCTTGAGAACAATTATTTTCTTGCAGTTGTACTTGTACTCCCAAATGTTAACTCAAATTTTCTTGCAGAATATGAATATCATACTTTCTCTGTCACTCTCTCTTGCTCTCTCTCTATCTATTGGACTCTATCTATCTCTCCGACACACACTCAAAAAGAATACCCCTTGCTAGGTCATCACAACTGCTCTCCTTCATAATATTATGCCCACAGAGACAAACACAGCTTTTTATGAACTAGCCAGCTAAATTGCTTGTCATCACGCATGCACGCCATGACGTCACTTTCACGCTGACGTCTTTTTTTTAAGGTGCTGCTGCGCCGATGTTATTAATCTTGCAGAATGTGAAGTTGATTCATTTTGTAATGATGCTGATGAAACAATATCTGTATTTTGGGAAGGTATATATTGCCATGTTTTCTGGAATGATACAAAGAAACTTACAGATGGTACAATCGATTGTTTTTTTAAATTTGTGCTACTGTGTTTTCAAAAAATGAGAAGGTAAACATAAACCGTAAAATGTTTGTTATCAACCTTCTCTTAATTTGAGCAAAATCTCATATCCATTCCAGCGAATATGCTAATCAGAAACCACATTTTGTAGTATTTCAGGCCTTATTAAATCACACTTGCTTTATATAATGTGGTGTAAAGCATAGCCCCAGTTCTAAAGCCATTGAGACTGCGTGTAATGGCTATTTTCTAGCCATCCATTAAATTACATTAATCAACCTGTAATATGCTTATATCCTGTGATATTATATATATCTTTGTTGAGTTCAATAAAAAAGTGTTTTTATTTACAGATATTATTTTCTCAGAATCTTGCAATATATTTGGAGGCCCCACAAACTAAAACTGTCTACTCTTTACTTTATTGCTCAGGCAGGAAGCGTAATTGTTCAACACATGAACACGTTTTAGTTTACGGTAACATAATTCCCAAAATTAACGAGACACTCACATATACAATTATGTGCTACAGCACTTAGCCAATTTACAGTAAAAAGTTTGTTCGCCAACCCGGACGGAACAATATTCTCAGTGTTGTATAGCGCATTATCAATGTTTCTGCATGTTCACACTTCAGATTACATTCTTTGTTAAATTGCCCTTGTGTGGCATTCAACACACAAACATTAATTTGAAGGGAAGAACAATCAACCACAGAGTTTGGTCTATATTCTGGTGAACTATATTCGAGTCTCATCCTAAAACATAGACGTTCAACAAGATCTCCTTTTCTTTTTATTATTATTTCATTCATTTTTTAATCACAAACATTTATGTTCTTGAATTTCTTCTTTTCTTTTCTTTTTTTCAGTTTTAAGTAAGCTCTTGAAGTGGCCGCCTTAATTAACTGATGACGTCAGTTTTTACTTCAGGATAATGCTAATCAAGCTAATAGCAATTGCCGTTACATTGTTCAAAATAACTAGACACATTTATTATAATGGAACAATATGCACATATCCATACAGGATACGAATAGTCACTGCATCGGCGTCTGTGATATTAATTGATATAGACCACTTACTTACTTACACATTAGGAATTTCATTGATAAGGCACTTCACATATAGAGACATAGCCCTCACAGTTATTCACCGTGTGTACACCGGTCATACAGGCAAAATTATATATCTATTTAAAACTAAAAATGTCCCAATTTATTGATAGAACTTCATGATTTCATTTATCATTCATTCATTATCCTAACCCGCTTATCCTGAACAGGGTCGCAGGGGGGCTGGAGCCTATCCCAGCATACATTGGGCGAAAGGTAGGAATACACCCTGGACAGGTCGCCAGTCCATCGCAGGGCACACACACCATTCACTCACACACACACTCATACCTACAGGCAATTTAGACTCTCCAATCAGCCTAAACTGCATGTCTTCAGACTGTGGGAGGAAACCAGAGTACCCGGAGGAAACCCACGCAAATCGGCGGAAGGGGATTCAGAACCCAAGACTTCCTTGCTGTGAGGCGGCAGTGCTACCCACTGCAACATCCATGCCGCCATGATTTCATTTACTTGATTAAATTATTCCCTCAAAACAGAGCATGTTATAGATGAGCTGAAGTCAAAATGTACTTTTTCCCCTATTTAGTCAAACAAACACATGTTAAAGTATTCCAAACATTTTTATAAGACTGTTATACTTGTTTCCTTTTTTTTTTTTTCATCCACTTCTCTGATTTCACATCATTGTGGACCAGAGGGCGTGTATGTTGGTCAAAAATCTGTCAATTCTCCATTCCCCTCCAATCAGCATCCTTATCACCCAGCAGTGCGGTCCTCATTTCAAATCGGTCAATTTGACTCCCCGCCCTTCTAAAATTACCCATTTATACGTCATATTTCGGTTAACTTGTGTATATGTCATATCTAGTTTTACTTAATATATGTCATATCTATAAATGGTAAATGGTTGGCATTTACATAGCGCCTTTATCCAAAGCGCTGTACAATTGATGCTTCTCCATTCACCCATTCATACACGCACTCACACACCGACGGCGATTGGCTGCCATGCAAGGGACTTGCTCAGGGACACTTTGACACAGCCCGGGCGGGGGATCGAACGGGCAACCCTACGACTGCCAGACGACTGCTCTTACTGCCTGAGCCATGTCTAGTTTAACTCGTGTGTATGTCATATCTAGTTTTACTTGTGTATATGTCATATCTAGTTTTTCTTGTTTATATGTCATATATAGTTTTACTTGTTTATATGTCATATCTACTTTTACTTGTTTATATGTCATATATAGTTTTACTTGTTTATATGTCATACATAGTTTTTCTTATTTATATGTCATATATAGTTTTACTTGTTTATATGTCATACATAGTTTTTCTTATTTATATGTCATATATAGTTTTACTTGTTTATATGTCATATATAGTTTTACTTGTTTATATGTCATATCTAGTTTTACTTGTTTATATGTCATATATAGTTTTACTGGAAGCCAGTGCTGCTCTAACTTCAGCCTTTAAGGCCGTTCGGCAGTCCTGTTCATTTCACAGCCCTCATCTCCCTTCAAACAACTTCAATTTTTTTTCACAGGCAAGAAGCTTCATGACGATGGACTCATAGTCTCCAGCATGCACTCCGGTTGGCTTTGTACGTTTAAATTTGTTTTTCTCCCAGTAATGCTGCCAGGTTCCATCTTTGGATGCTCCAAATCCAAAAACATTCACCTGAGACCAAGAGGACGCAGATGGACAGTTTGATGTTAAATTGAGTAGATTTCATAGAGTCCAGTTGTTGGTAATGACTGTATTATCATCAACAATATCATTATGATTGTATATCCTACACCAGTGAGCACTTTATTATGTATTTTTAGACATATTTTTTGGACTTATTAAGTCTCCTGCTGCTGTAGCCTATCCACTTAGTGGTTTGATGCTTTGTGTGTTCAGAGACGCTCTTCTGCATACCACTGTTGCAATGTGTGGTTATATGTGTTACTGTCACCTTCCTGTCAGCTTTGACCGGTCTGGCCCTTCTCCTCTGATCTCTCTCATTAACAAGGCATTCCTGTCTGCAGAACTGCTGCCCACTGGATTTCTTTTGTTTTTTGCACCATTCTCTGCAAACTCTAAAGGCTGCTGTGCATGAGAGATACTGAAACCACCCTGTCTGTCACCAACAATCATTCCACAGTCAATCATTCTTAGATCACATTTCTGCATCATTCTGAAATTTGATCTGAAAAACAGCTGAACCACTTGACCATGTCTGCATGATTTTATGCATTTAGTTGCTGCCACATGATTGGCTGATTAAATATTTGCATTAAGAAGCTGGTGTACAGGTCTACCTAATAAAGTGCTCACTGAGTGTATGTGCATGGTGTGGAACTGGAACTTGATTTTGTGTGTGTGTTTTTAAAATAAATGAAAAGACGAGAACACAGATGCATACAAATGTCCATCATGGCATCTTATTTCCCACTACTGCACCTAAAACTTGTTAAACATGAATAAATAAATTACTGAAATGAAAAGCAAAACCAGGAGAGGAGGAAACAAAGGGAAGTTGGAGAAGCTTAGGGTTCTGAGTGAGGGGAATAGTGTTGGGAGAAGAGGCAGGTTTTTAGGGTACTGAGGGTAACAGTGTTGGGAGAAGAGGCAGGTTTATAGGGTACTGAGTGAGGGGAATCGTTTTGGGAGAAGAGGCAGGTTTTTAGGGTACTGAGGGTAACAGTGTTGGGAGAAGAGGCAGGTTTTTAGGGTACTGAGTGAGGAGAACAGTGTTGGGAGAAGAGGCAGGTTTTTAGGGTACTGAGGGTAACAGTGTTGGGAGAAGAGGCAGGTTTTTAGGGTACTGAGGGTAACAGTGTTGGGAGAAGAGGCAGGTTTTTAGGGTACTGAGGGTAACAGTGTTGGGAGAAAAGGCAGGTTTTTAGGGTACTGAGGGTAACAGTGTTGGGAGAAGAGGCAGGTTTTTAGGGTACTGAGGGTAACAGTGTTGGGAGAAGAGGCAGGTTTTTAGGGTACTGAGGGTAACAGTGTTGGGAGAAGAGGCAGGTTTTTAGGGTACTGAGGGTAACAGTGTTGGGAGAAGAGGCAGGTTTTTAGGGTACTGAGGGTAACAGTGTTGGGAGAAGAGGCAGGTTTTTAGGGTACTGAGGGTAACAGTGTTGGGAGAAGAGGCAGGTTTTTAGGGTCCTGAGGGTAACAGTGTTGGGAGAAGAGGCAGGTTTTTAGGGTACTGAGGGTAACAGCGTTGGGAGAAGAGGCAGGTTTTTAGGGTACTGAGGGTAACAGTGTTGGGAGAAGAGGCAGGTTTTTAAGGTACTGAGTGAGGGGAATAGTGTTGGGAGAAGAGGCAGGTTTTTAGGGTACTGAGTGAGGGGAATAGTGTTGGGAGAAGAGGCAGGTTTTTAGGGTACTGAGTGAGGGGAATAGTGTTGGGAGAAGAGGCAGGTTTTTAGGGTACTGAGTGAGGGTAACAGTGTTGGGAGAAGAGGCAGGTTTTTAGGGTACTGAGTGAGGGGAATAGTGTTGGGAGAAGAGGCAGGTTTTTAGGGTACTGAGTGAGGGGAATAGTGTTGGGAGAAGAGGCAGGTTTTTAGGGTACTGAGGGTAACAGTGTTGGGAGAAGAGGCAGGTTTTTAAGGTACTGAGTGAGGGAATAGAATTAGGAGAAGAGCCAGGTTTTGGGGGGCCACCAGAGTCCAGTGGGGAGGAGTGACTCAGTGAGGTAGGAGGGAGCCAAACCTTTTAGTGCTCTTTAGGGGGTGAGAAGGATTTAGTAATGAATATGTCAGGTGATGGGGAAGCAGTGCAGCTGACTGAGGGTGGGGGTGATGTGATTTCTTGGTATGTGTGAATATTCTGGCAGCAGAGTTTTGTATATATTACAGTTTATGGAGAGATTTATCCAGGAGATCACAGAAAAGGGCATTGCAGTAACGCGGACAGGGTTTGAGCGTCTTTGAGGGAAAGGGATGGGCAGTTGTGTAATGTTACAGAGATGGGAAAATGTAGTCTTCGTGATGGAGGTGATGCACTTTGCTTTTTCTTTTTTTCTTGGGTAAATTGGATAAAGCCAGTTTGTTTATTAGATAGTTTGTTAAAATGTGTAATATGTGCTTACCTCATCACATACGTGGATGGCGAACATCAAGGTTGAGAAGCCGGTGGAGGGATATTTCCCATGGCGTTCAAGCCAAACATCATAGACGTACTTTAAGAACGTGGGGTTGTATATTAACACCTGTGTTAAAATAAATCATAAAAGTCACAGAATGAGCACAAGAGACATACTACATGTGATATTTGTATATTCACACACTTGTACATACACACACACACACACACACACACACACACACAAAAGCATTTTGGAACAAAGTGCGACACAAGACTCTTTCACCTTATTCTTGTCTGCATTAATCTTGGCCATCACCGGCATCCGGGTGCTGTTGAAAACAGAGAGATGTCAATAGCCTGCTGGGTGGCACTTAGTCCAATGACGATCCACAAGATCACAGAGTCCACTAGTACCCCAGGGCAGGACACTTGGAGCATCCATGGCAGCACTGAACCAAGAGCTGATAAAGGAGCCCTTTTTCCCTTTCTTTGTGCATAGCTGTCTGTCTAGCTAATTTTAGCCCTCACCCGAACATTAAATGCAAAGCGTAATGATGAAAATGATGTTGCTTCTTTTTCATCCGAAAACAAAGTGAGTGAGCACTACAGCAGCTTCTGACAAGGGCTCCTGTTTCTCAGAGCTGCATTCAGCTTCTTAGATCAATGTTCAAACACAAATGCATTCCCAATGTAGCCCATGGCCACCTACCGTTTCACAGTGCCTGTGGTCAGAGCACTAGTGATCCACTCCAGATCCAAAGTCTTGAATGGTATCAGCAGCAGGCTCGTGTCCTTTTGCAGGTTTGTGGCACTTTCTGGGTACATGACACGATGGGTGGTTCTGTTCCCTACGTCCTTTTCATAGCCCAAAATGGGAGCTTTGTTCATTCTGCAGAGACAATATGTATCGCTTTTAGAGAACTGACTGCTATGTAAACTAGTCTTGACATTGATTTTAGACAATGCAATCATGATAGCTGCATTTTTGTGGCCCAAGTTTACCATACAACCAAGAAACATCATTATGGTTTCTGTAACGTGATGTGAGACTATACTATTGCCACAGAAAATACACTAACTGGTATTCAATTAACATTTCTATTGACTTAATAAATGCAAGCTTTGTAATTCAGGAGTTGGAAGAACACATGGTAGGACATTCTGGCTCAGCTTTTAATAGTTAATCAGGGTTAATCATATCCACTTTGCCCCCTTGTAGCTCAGTCGTTGATGTCCCAAATTATTGTTGCATTCATATTTATAGAAACAAAATACTGTGAAAAAATGAAAGCACAAAACTGCAATGCCAGATTGTTAAAGACGATTAAAAGTGAAAACAGCAGTTTAGATGTTTATCAGCCTCTTATTTGCAAAGCAGGGCAATAAAACTAGAACAGGCCATTCAGACCAGCAATGCTGACCTTATCCTACCACTAAAGTGTACCTACTGCTTAGTTTGCCTAACAGCTAAATGGTATCTAGCACCATATCAAGCCTGGTCTTGAAAACCCCCAGTATTTCTGCCTCCACTACATATCCACTTTTGGATTCTGTTTAAATCTTCCTGGATTACAATAGATTCCAAACTGTTAGCTAAACCTTCTAGTTTTGTATCATCTGCAAATTTAACTGACGTACTTTAAATGTCCCTGTCAAGGTAATTTATATGAATGAGGAAGAGCAGTGGTCCCAGCACCGATCCTTGTGGGACTCCACTTCCCACAATACCTCAGCCTGACCTGTTTTTAGGTCAGCTCAGGCTGAGTCTGTCACCTTATGATGAAGTCATTGGAGTCAATGAGGGCTCCGTAATCAGATCCCTTGAGGTTCCCAGAATTCCCTACTACAGCGCAAGTCCTGCAGCGATTGGGCCCTGAGTCGTTATAATGTCCCTCCCCAGGGACGACCTGGAATAGTTTCTGCACCACAGCACTGTAGTTGGCATTTTGCTTAGTCTGTAGCCTCTGGGGACACAATAAAGACACACAAGAGTGACTCTCAGCTGCTCAAGAGTCAATCAACAAGAGCAACGGTAGCTATGGGAGCAGAATAAAGCCTTTCTTAGGCAGATGGCAGGTTATGCTGTATTTACATGGTTTTTCTCCAATTACATTTGTCAACAGACCAAAACCAAAACACACACACCCACACACACACACATACACAGTTCAGTCAGAAGACTCATAATAAATGACTCCCTGTTGTAAGCCAGCCAAAACAGGGAGTGACTACCCCCCCCACCCATGGGGGTCTTTAGAAGCTCACAGTTGGATGCTGGGGTGGTGGTGGGAGAGCAACAAACTTCTGAAGACACGATTGCAATGCAAATGCAGTAACAAGCATGTAATACAAGCAACAGCAGCAGTGAAACAACAGCATGCCAAAAAGAGCAATGCAGCAGAATGAGCCAGGCAGCGCTATGGCTTTAGCATGCAGAAAGAGCCAGGCAGCGCTATGGCTTTAGCATGCAGAAAGAGCCAGGCAGCGCTATGGCTTTAGCATGCAGAATGAGCCAGGCAGCGCTATGGCTTTAGCATGCAGAATGAGCCAGACAGTGCTATGGCTTTAGCATGCAGAAAGAGCCAGGCAGCGCTATGGCTTTAGCATGCAGAAAGAGCCAGGCAGCGCTATGGCTTTAGCATGCAGAATGAGCCAGGCAGTGCTATGGCTTTAGCGTGCAGAATGAGGCAGGCAGCGCTATGGCTTTAGCATGCAGAATGAGCCAGGCAGCGCTATGGCCTTAGCATGCAGAATGAGCCAGGCAGTGCTATGGCTTTAGCGTGCAGAATGAGCCAGGCAGCGCTATGGCTTTAGCATGCAGAATGAGCCAGGCAGTGCTATGGCTTTAGCGTGCAGAATGAGCCAGGCAGTGCTATGGCGTTAGCGTGCAGAATGAGCCAGCAGGTCAGCTTTTGGATGATTTCCAGCATCATAGGTACTTTTTTGTGTGCGTGCTTACCTGCCACCATTTAAAGGTGTCGTCAGACAGCATGGCGTTCTTCTGTGACAAGAGTGGCGATATGGACGTGTTAAAGCGCTTCCTGAACCAGGGGTCTTCATCCTCAACAGAGATGCACTGGCGACAGGCACACAGTGCCCTGGAAACAGGTTTGTCGGACCACCGAGAGACAAGTTGTGATAAGTATGATGACGTATTGCTGGAGCTAAATAAAACTATGGTAGTAGCACAGAAGCAGAACAGCACAATCAAAAGCTTTCTTCTCGGATTCTTGAGGTCCACCATTTTGTAAATGATATGTGTTTACAGACTGGAAAGTTGCAAAAAGGAGGGAGAGCTTCCTCAATGGAGGGTTTGACTTCAGACGAGGGTTTGAAAGGATTGTATCAGAAACAAAGTGCATGACCTATTCAGGCAGGGAATGTTATCCTTTCAGAACAGTTCTCAGATGCACTCAAAAGCTAGATGCATGCAGTTTACACTTTGGGGGTTTTCTGCATGGTAAACTGCAAGTACGAGAGGTACTGACAGTCGTAGATTAGTAAGTAACTGACGTCTGAATAGGAGGGAAAATGTGACGGTTTGAAGTGCAAGCTTGTGCTTCCTGTTAGAGGGAGGGGTCCTGCTTTCTTCTTTTTGACTGAATGAGGTGGTAAAGAGATGGTGAAGCTGCTCTCTGCTGGAAATCACCCACCTAGAAAGAAAACAAAGGAGGACTGATTACACTCAACATATCTATGGTACATATCAGTAATGGGCCTGGAGCATTTCCCAACAGAGGGGATTGCTCTCCGTAGAATCCATTGGAACACATAAACAACTTAAATATTACCAGATTATTCAAAAAACTAAAATCCAACCTGAGACTGCTACACTTACACAAAATCTAATGTTTCTGCTTAAAAATCTGTCAAATGAACATGTACATGTAAGCTATTGTAAGTATTCACTGTTCTGCATGTAAATGAGAGGCTTAGCACAATAGACACATAGACAGCAAGGTTTATTTTGAGGGGACATAGTGCATTGAAGGTGAGTATAACAGTAGTAATTATCGATAAGTTTGGTTAATGTACTATCAATATTAATTTGTTCTGTATAAATTTATATCAATACATGTAGTCTGGTGCCACCAGGCACACACAAATAAAAAAATTAGTGTACTGTATAATACTGTGATCATATCGCGTACAGTTTATGTATATTACAAAACCAAATGTAGATACTTTGTATCTTATATTATTTGGTGTACCCCAAATATTACTTTGTCATAAAAGATGCCTTGGGTCCATACAATGCCCATACTACTTCTGATAAACTACCTACAAGGAGATAAAATAATAGGTAGATATTGCACATGATTATAGTTACATATTGCACATGATTATAAGTTGATATTGCAGTGATTAGAGGTAGATATTGTACATGATTATAAGTAGACATTGCACATGGTTATAGTTAGATATTACACGTGATTATAGGTAGATACTGCACATGATGAGTCGCGGTGGCGCAACAGGCTAAGACGCAGCAGACTTGCGGTTGCAGTTTGCTGCAGTTGCACACCGGGGTTCGATTCTCGGTCCTGCCAAAAGTTTGGCCGGCTCACGTGGGGCAGCAATAATTGGCTCGCTGCTCCAGAGGGAGGGACTTGGCAGGGTTATTAGATCGCCGCACAATAAGCACCTCGGGCGCCTCGGAATCACGGCAACGGGCACGAGACGAGACGGCTTGAAGAAGGCGTGTCGCTCTCATTCGGGCCGCCCAGGGATGGGGTACGGGCGGTACATCTAATACGACTACCTCCAATTGAATCAGACGAGGTACAATTGGCTACCAAATTGGGAGAAAAAGGGAAAAATCAGGAAAAATTTAAATAAAAAATAAAAAAAAGATATTGCACATGATTATAGGTTGGTATTGCAGTGACTATAGGGAGATATTGCACATGATAATGAGTTGAGATTGCACTCTTTAGGTTCAATCTCCCACACCAGGCAGGTTAGAGGTTCCTCATTTTATGAGAGTTCTACAGTCCCCTCCAAAAATATTTGAATAGCAATTTCTTTGTTTTTGCTATACACTGAAGACAATTGAGTTTGAGGTCAAAAGATGTAGATGAGATGACAGATCTGAAATTCAGCCTTTATTTCCTGGTATTTTTGTCTAGATTTGTTAAACAACTAAGAGCATCACCTTTTATATCAGACCACCCATTTGTGTTAGAAATGATAAACCAACATCAAGACCAGAGAGCTGTCTTTGGGAGAAAAGCAAGCCATTTTGAAGCTTAGAAAAGAGGGGAAATCCATTGCACAAGCATTGAGGATAGCTTGTACAACAACTTGGAATGACCTGAAAAAGAAAGAAACCACTGGTGTACTGAGTGTTGGTGCGTTTTGCTTGTTGTTGCGCTTTTATTGAAAACATCAGCTAATCAGAGAAAATAGTGAATTACACCCACCAGTAATGGTGCTTCTGGCAAATCGACCCTGATTGAAAAGATATTAAAATAATGTAAATAAAACATGACATGCCAAAGAAGGCGTATTGCTAGGTGGCGTAGCCACAAACCATATCACAAACCATGTATAAAAATTATATATACAGTTGGATAATTTAGTTTGTAAGTTTTTTAATGATATTAATGATGTTAGAGTGAAATTTATTTACACACACTCAAATTTCAGCCATGTTATATTATTTTTCATTAATGAACTTAATTACCATACACCTGAAGATAATTTGGGACAGCCTGAAAATAAAAAGATTTAAAGAAGGAAAAAATTATATTCAAAATGTTTTACTTTATTTTGTTGCAGTATTATCTTATACTTGATAATCAGTATCATGCATGACATTTGTATCATCTTAACAAATAAGGCCCAAATGCTACACTGTGTCCCTGTACCCTGTCTCCTGCCTACTTCCTGGGTGACCATCGCCACGCCCACGTCAATGAGTGAGTCGCAGAATAAATGTCATGTGACCACGAGCAATTTATATACACGGTATTTGAGGTGAAAATGCTGAATGACAATGATTAGCTAGTCAAGGCGAAAAACTCAAAATACTTAATGCGCCCCAAATTCTGAATCTGAATTCACCCTAATGTAGTGAATAGTAAACCAAGAAATAAACGTAATTTGTGATGAACGAGTAGGCTACATTCAGTCTATCGACTAAAAGCGGTAATAGCATTCTTCTAAACCAGTGTTTTTTGTATAGAAAGGTGTAGGGTGTGTTGTAGATATTTACTCCATAAAAATATGTTCTTTTACTTATTAGACAAAATAAGCCACGGCCATGCTTAAAATTTTTATTTATTTTTTTTAAAAGAAGGAAAATGACAAATTGAACGCCATATCTGGGTTAAGGGAGCTGCATCTTCACTGGGCATTGTAAGATGGAAATGAGGGTTTTTAAGAACAGGCTGCATAGACCTATGTTTGTTAATGGATTTGCGGCAAGATCCTGCAGTGCATAGCCTTATACGCGATTACGCGGATATATTGCAAAATACGACGTCTGCTGTCCAAATTCACTCTTTATTTAGTAAACTAAACTAAAGGTGCATCTCAAAAAATTTGTATATGGTGGAAAAGTTTCTTTTTTTCTGTCATTTGTTTCAAAAAGTTAAACTTTCTTATATTCTAGATTCATTACACATAAAGTGAAATATTTCAAGCCTTTTTTTGTTTTAATCTTGACGATTACGTCTTACAGCTCCAGTATCTGAAAATATTACAATATTACATGAGACCAGTCAAAAAAAAGATTTATAATACAGAAATGTCGATCTTCTGAAAAGTATGTTCATTTATGCTCTCAATACATGGTCGGGCAATCATGGGGAAAACTGCTGACGTGACAGTTGCCCAGTGGACACTCATTGACACCCTCCACAAGGAGGGTAAGCCATAGAAGGTCGTTGCTGAAAGGGCTGGCTGTTCGCAGAGTGTTGTATCAACGCATATTCATGGAAAGTTGACTGGAAGTTGCTTGAAGTCCAGTGTGTCCAAGTTTCCACAGTCAGTGATGATTTGGGGTGCCATGTCATCTGCTGGTGTTGGTCCACTGTGTTTTATCAAGTCCAGAGTCAACACAGCAGATTACCAGGAGATTTTAGAGCACTTCATGCTTCCGTCTGCTGACAAGCTTTATGGAGATGCTGATTTCCTTTTCCAGCAGGACTTGGCATCTGCCCACAGTGCCAAATCTACTAGTAACTGGTTTGCTGACCATGGTATTACTGTGCTTGATTGACCTGAACCACATAGATAATCATCGAGATTCAAAATAATAAATAATTGAAATATTTCACTTTATGTGTAATGAATCTAGAATATGTGAAAGTTTCAATTAAATAACAGAAAAAAGTAACTTTTCCACGGTATTCTAATTTTTTTTAGATAAACCTGTGTAGCGTATTAAATTGATATTCACAAAGTAGGGATTAGTAATAAGTGAATAGTGAGCCATTTCAGATACAGCCAATGGGTGCGTCCCATTATTCTGAAAATGCATACTTCACTCCACTTTGTCCCAAACGTTACGGTGCCCTGAGATGGAAGGGCTACGTATAAACACCGCTATAATTTCTACATGGGAACCCAAAGTGTATACAAAATACCCTTTAATAAAATCTGAAAATTTGCACTTTAATCACATGTTAATTGTGTGATTTCAAATCTAAAATTGTAGCAAATCAGAGGCAAAGAAATACATTCCGAGCCTTGAGAGATATAACCCATCACATTACATTACATTACATTACATTACAAGGCATTTAGCAGACGCTCTTATCCAGAGCGACGTACAACGAAGAGCAAATCAAACACAAGTATGAGTGCTAAGAGGACCTGAGAGCCCAGTACAGTTCCGAGTCTTAGTGTGTTTACAGATACAATCGGAACCCTTGAAGAATAACCCGATGTACAAGGAGGGGTTTGGAGAGACGCTATTAAACGACTAATCCTGTTATATCGGCCTCCTCCTCGTTCTCCTTATATAAAATAGTGTCAGAAGTAAAACTAAAAAAGAAATACTACAACAAAGTTAATCAAACCAGCGCCACCATTCATGTGAATAACTTACCTTGATGTCCGCTGCGGGAAAGGTGAAGTTACATTTCCACTGAAAAAACAAAAGCATTTATGCACCTACACTACAGGTGCGTCCCAATAGACGGAAAGTGTATAGGCATACAGCACTCCTTTGCGCCACATTATTTCGCAGAAGTGGAGGAGTGGCCCTGGGGGAGTGGAGTAAAGGATGGTGGAGTGAAAGATTGTGGGACGCAGTCTAGCACTGAATGGAGGCGAGTCGCGCACATTAAACTATGAGAAGTTAACGAGCACACCTGCGGACGATGGCGTATGACAGGTGAACACAGCGATGCAGCTTACGCCGGCCGGCAAACGCAAATGATCGGCCGAAATGGATAAGCCGTTTATAAACGGTATAGAATTGCGTCAGGACTTTCAATATTTAGAAGAGGTGAATTTGTCCCCCCAAAACATAATGAATGATAACCTCCTCCCCAGTACAGGTATAAATAACAGCACAGAGGGTCTAAACGCTTAGATATCTTTCTTGCCTATTTTACAATTATTTCATACACCCGCAGTTGCGATATGTCTACCGTTGCGGAAGCATGATAGTGTCATGAATCAAGTGTAAATAGCTATCACGCTTGTTTTACCTTCAGTGTTTCTGAATGAGAGTATATGCGGATGAAACGCTAACGTTATCTAGTTTATAACTTGTGCCTGAAGTTATCTGAGGTGCGTTCAGCAAACAGGCGAACGTTTGCAAACAATTAAAGTTTTTTCCGTTAGCATTCTGTTCGCTGTGTTTGCAAACGGTCTGAAAGATATGCGGCGAACAATGAGGAAGCTGGACTGAGGTAAATGTGAAGATAAATTGATGCAGAAGAGGAGTAAATTGGTTCATAAAAATTCACCAGAATGCAGGAAATTAAGTGAGAGATGCTCAAAATTTCCTGGGGGAGAACACCCAATGTTGAAATGAAACCTATGCCCTTGAGTACTAATATACTATATTAACACACTTACTGTCTGTCTAACTAATAAACTAACAGTCACTTATTTTGGGTATTTAGATTTATACACTTACTATAACTTACAAACAATTATCTCCCATTTCTAGTCTGCTCTGTAACTCCGCCTCTCTGTTCTATCACTATGTAATGTCCACGTCCTAATCCGGAGCCGAATGTCTTTCATGTGGGTTCGTTTCCTCTTTGTTATTATATCAGTACCCTATTATGTTCTCCGCATGTTGTCCATTTGTTTAGCCCACCTCACTCCCGTGCCCCGCCTAGTTTGGTCTGGTCTTGGTATTTAAACACCTGTCTCTGCATTGTTCTTTGTCTGAACGTTGATCAATATCGGGTTGCCAATTCATAGTAAGCCTGTATATTTGAGATTCAAGAACGACACGAGTTTGCCTCATCCTTCTGTTTTTTTTTTTGCTTGTTTGATTATTTGATTATTCGTTTTGGCCCTTTTTGTACTCCAGCTTGTGACTCTCAGATTGTAGGCCCCTGCTTTGTTTTTTGACCATTATTTTGAATCTCGATTCTGGCATTGTTTGAACTCTGTTTACCTGGCTTGATTCTGGGATTGTTTGAACTCTGTTTACCTGGCTTGATCCTGGACTGATTAAAGAACAACATTTTTGCATACTCCCTGGTCTGTGTCTGGGTCCTCTGAACGGTACCTCACACATAAAATTGAAGAAAACCAAAACGTAGTCGTGGTCACAGGCAGAAGGTCGATAACAGTAAGGCAGTCCAAACAGGCAGATAAACAGAAACAAAATCTGGGATGTGAGATATAGCTCAAGTCTGGAGACATGGAACACTGGATGGAGTCAGGCCCTATGCCTGGAAGGTGGGGGGTGTGATGGGAGACGGAGTCAGGCATTGAGAAGGTGGGGGGTGTGATGGGAGATGGAGTCAGGCATTGAGAAGGTGGGGGGTGTGATGGGAGATGGAGTCAGGCATTGAGAAGGTGGGGGGTGTGATGGGAGATGGAGTCAGGCATTGAGAAGGTGGGGGGTGTGATGGGAGATGGAGTCAGGCATTGAGAAGGTGGGGGGTGTGATGGGAGATGGAGTCAGGCATTGAGAAGGTGGGGGGTGTGATGGGAGATGGAGTCAGGCATTGAGAAGGTGGGGGGTGTGATGGGAGATGGAGTCAGGCATTGAGAAGGTGGGGGGTGTGATGGGAGATGGAGTCAGGCATTGAGAAGGTGGGGGGTGTGATGGGAGATGGAGTCAGGCATTGAGAAGGTGGGGGGTGTGATGGGAGATGGAGTCAGGCATTGAGAAGGTGGGGGGTGTGATGGGAGATGGAGTCAGGCATTGAGAAGTTGGGGGGTGTGATGGGAGATGGAGTCAGGCATTGAGAAGGTGGGGGGTGTGATGGGAGATGGAGTCAGGCATTGAGAAGGTGGGGGGTGTGATGGGAGATGGAGTCAGGCATTGAGAAGGTGGGGGGTGTGATGGGAGATGGAGTCAGGCATTGAGAAGGTGGGGGGTGTGATGGGAGATGGAGTCAGGCATTGAGAAGGTGGGGGGTGTGATGGGAGATGGAGTCAGGCATTGAGAAGGTGGGGGGTGTGATGGGAGATGGAGTCAGGCATTGAGAAGGTGGGGGGTGTGATGGGAGATGGAGTCAGGCATTGAGAAGGTGGGGGGTGTGATGGGAGATGGAGTCAGGCATTGAGAAGGTGGGGGGTGTGATGGGAGATGGAGTCAGGCATTGAGAAGGTGGGGGGTGTGATGGGAGATGGAGTCAGGCATTGAGAAGGTGGGGGGTGTGATGGGAGATGGAGTCAGGTATTGAGAAGGTGGGGGGTGTGATGGGAGATGGAGTCAGGCATTGAGAAGGTGGGGGGTGTGATGGGAGATGGAGTCAGGCATTGAGAAGGTGGGGGGTGTGATGGGAGATGGAGTCAGGCATTGAGAAGGTGGGGGGTGTGATGGGAGATGGAGTCAGGCATTGAGAAGGTGGGGGGTGTGATGGGAGATGGAGTCAGGTATTGAGAAGGTGGGGGGTGTGATGGGAGATGGAGTCAGGCATTGAGAAGGTGGGGGGTGTGATGGGAGATGGAGTCAGGCATTGAGAAGGTGGGGGGTGTGATGGGAGATGGAGTCAGGTATTGAGAAGGTGGGGGGTGTGATGGGAGATGGAGTCAGGCATTGAGAAGGTGGGGGGTGTGATGGGAGATGGAGTCAGGCATTGAGAAGGTGGGGGGTGTGATGGGAGATGGAGTCAGGCATTGAGAAGGTGGGGGGTGTGATGGGAGATGGAGTCAGGCATTGAGAAGGTGGGGGGTGTGATGGGAGATGGAGTCAGGCATTGAGAAGGTGGGGGGTGTGATGGGAGATGGAGTCAGGACATGGCGGCCCCGAGGAGCAATGATGTGCATCCTCCACCCAGGGGAGCGAGGCCTCCCAGGAGGGCAGGGATTTCTCCACCAGGCAGTGCAGTGTCTTTGCCGACTCCTGGCTCGTCCGCTCAGTCTGGCCGGCGGTCTGGGGGTGAAAGCTAGACAGCAGCTGGGTCTTGGCCTCCAGAGCGGACAGCATGACCTCTAAAAGCGACTGGAGAACTGAGGGCCACGGCCCCTGGTCACCTCCAGGGGCAGGCCGTGCAGACGGAAGGCGTGGAGGAACAGGAGCTCCGCTGTCTCTTTCCAGGAGGGTAGTTTGGGAACAGCAAACGAAGTGAACAAACTTCAAAAACTGGTCCACCATGATGAGGACCACGGACGCCTTGGTTTTGCCACAATGGCTTTTTATGTTTCGTTTTGGTCGAAGCTTTCTCTGTCAGAGAAACTTTTCTGGGCCTGAAAAACTCAAATTAGTGTTTCCCCAAAACTTTTTCCCTCCATCTTGCGACCACAAACTTGCCAACTATTAATGGATGGGGAAATAATTCAGTACATCTTGTTTCAAAATGCATACAATAAAGGTATATTTTAATGACAATCAAAATGGCAGAGATGCAGGTTGCTTAGCTTTGCAGTGGCATAGCTTTGTCAGATAGGCAAATGAGGGATTGTAACAGACATTTAAACCAGGAGTGCCCAAATCTTTGCACCCCACTGTAAAAATACTTGGAAATAAAAACTGAAATTCGGATACGAATCTCATGTACAGCTTCTGACCTCAAACCCAATTGTCTTCAGTGTATAATTGGGCTTGCTGTTCCAATCATTTTGGAGGGGACTGCATAAACACAACAAAACCAATTTAAAATAAATTGTTACATTTGTGGTGTTAAACATGTCAAATATGTCAAATATGTCACGGTAGAGAATACTGGCTGTTGACAGTACGGCATGAAGCATTAAAAAGTTGTGGGGTTAGGGTCTGTGAATGTGGATTAATCTTTCAGTCTAGAAACCCCACCCCTCATCTCTTGGTGAAGTTTTCAAACGCCACTCACACACAAGAACGAGTTGCCAGAATGAAAACAACCCCATTATTCTTGCAGAAATGCAACTACGGTATGCAACTATAAAAAAAAGTTTTTAAACCTCTTAAAAGCTTTCTATGAACTAGCCAGTTAAATTGCTTGTAATCACGCATGCACGCCATGACGTCACTTTCACGCTGACGTCTTTGGTTTTTTTTGAAGGTGCTGCTGCGCCGATGTTATTAATCTTGCAGAATGTAAAGTTGATTCATTTTGTAATGATGCTGATGAAACAATATCTGTATTTTGGGAAGGTATATATTGCCATGTTTTCTGGAATGATACAAAGACACTTACAGATGGTACAATCGATTGTTTTTTTTAATTTGTGCTACTGTGTTTTCAAAAAATGAGAAGGTAAACATAAACCATAAAATGTCTGTTATCAACCTTCTCTTAATTTGAGCAAAATCTCATATCCATTCCAGCGAATATGCTAATCAGAAACCACATTTTGTAGTATTTCAGGCCTTATTAAATCACACTCGCTTTATATAATGTGTAAAGCATAGCCCCAGTTCTAAAGCCATTGAGACTGCGTGTAATGGCTATTTTCTAGCCATCCATTAAATTACATCAATCAACCTGTAATATGCTTATATCCTGTGATATTATATATATCTTTGTTGAGTTCAATAAAAAAGTGTTTTTATTTACAGATATTATTTTCCCAGAATCTTGCAATATATTTGGAGGCCCCACAAACTAAAACTGTCTACTCTCTGTTCCGAATTCCGAATTCAGACTTTATTGCTCAGGAAGCGTAATTGTTCAACACATGAACACGTTTTAGTTTACGGTAACATAATTCCCAAAATTAACGAGACACTCACATATATAATTATGTGCTTCAGCACTTAGCCAATTTACAATAAAAAGTTCGTTCGCCAACCCGGACGGAACAATATTCTCAGTGTTGTATAGCGCATTATCAATGTTTCTGCATGTTCACACTTCAGATTACATTCTTTGTTAAATTGCCCTTGTGTGGCATTCAACACACAAACATTAATTTGAAGGGAAGAACATTTTACATTTACATTTTAGTCATTTGGCAGACAATCAGCCACAGAGTTTGGTCTATATTCTGGTGAACTATATTCGAGTCTCATCCTAAAACATAGACGTTCAACAAGATCTCCTTTTCTTTTTATTATTATTTCATTCATTTTTTAATTACAAACATTTATGTTCTTGAATTTCTTCTTTTCTTTTCTTTTTTTCAGTTTTAAGTAAGCTCTTGAAGTGGCCGCCTTAATTAACTGATTACGTCAGTTTTTACTTCAGGATAATGCTAATCAAGCTAATAGCAATTTCCGTTACATTGTTGGAAATAACTAGACACATTTATTATAACGGAACAATATGCATGTCCATACAGGATACGAATAGTCACTGCATCCTCGTCTGTGATATTAATTGATATAGACCACAGCTCCGTGAAGTTGGCAACAATTAGACTTCCTGTACAGAAGTTCCGGTTTCAACTTCCTGTGATTTTCCGTCAAAATAAGAGCTGCTGAGTAACGTTAAATAATCAGAACATAGTTACCGCGTTTGCTGCGCTTCCTCACATAATTACCATTGTTTAAATTAATTGCTGATAGAACTTATAAAAGTCAGCAAGCAACAAGCTTGCTATTTGACTAGTTACTATATTGTAGGCCAAGCATACAGTTCAATAACTGCTCATTTGCATACCTGCTTACTGTTTGAAAAAAATGTTGCCAAATATGAAGGGGCATACATTAAATCTATGTATAATATATATAAAATTATACATTTATTATCTAAAATCATGTTCCGAGCAATTGTTGCTGTGTTTCTAGTGTGGGGTGGCCATACGCTATTGACTGTCAATTCACAAGCAGCTCATTTGCATAGCTGATAACTCAAAAACTATGAATTGTTTCCAAATGAAAGGGGGTATACATTTGTTAGCTGGACCCATATCTTTAATATTCTATAGTCCTTTCTGTGAAATCCTGTTCCGAGCAATTGTTGCTGTGTTTCTAGTGTGAGGTGGCCATACGTTGCTAGTGACTGTCAGTTGCCACCCAACTCATTTGCGTAGCTGATAACTCAAAAACTATAAATTGTTTCAAAATGAAAGGGGGTATACATTTGTTAGCTGGACCCTTATCTTTAATATTCTACAGTCCTGTCTGTGAAATCCTATTCCGAGCAATTGTTGCTGTGTTTCTAGTGTGGGGTGGCCATACGTTGCTATTGACTGTCAGTTGCCACCCAACTCATTTGCATAGCTGATAACTCAAAAACTATGAATTGTTTCAAAATGAAAGGGGGTATACATTTGTTAGTTGGACCCATATCTTTAATATTAAACAGTCCTTTCTGTGAAATCCTGTTCACAGCAATTGTTGCTGTGTGTCAGGTGCAGGGTGGGCATTCATTGCTATAGACTGTCAATTCACAAGCTGCTCATTATAGACCTATATACCCAGGGATAAACCCAAACCATGCAACTTTACAAAGAAATTAAAGTCAAATCAACTTTATTTGTGTTGCACATTTCACGCTATATTTGTCAGTACATGCTTTAGAGCAGTGCTTCTCAACCAGGAATTTATTAATTGATTTATTTAATTTAGGGCATTTTTGGTGGTATGATTGGTTCAGTTATTAAATTAGTTGTTTCAGTTTCTGGTTACAACAAAAACCTTCCGGCAAGACTAGAGTTGAGAAACACAGCTTTAGCGCAAGCCCCAGCCTTTCCCCCCACAAAAGCAAGCCTAGGGCAACAGTGGCAAGGAAAAACTTCCAAGGTGGAGAAGGAAGAAACCTTGGGAGGAACCAGACTTAAGTGGGGGGTCCATTCTCCGCTGGCTGGCTTACGGGTGACAATGATGGTCAGATAAAACAATTAACAATGAATTATGAACAATTTGTTCATGTGATGGGTTTTGAATGTGTGTGAGATTGGCAGGGTGCAGATGAAGGAGGTGGCGGTCCTGGGGCAGTATGTGGGGGGTGTCTCAGCGCTGCAGTATGATTGTGATGAAGACAAGGGGGAAAAAAATGACAATATGGCAGTGGGAAGTAAGTAGGGACACAAATGGGACTTGGAAACAAACCGAGGCCTTAATTGTAAGGAGGATTTACTGTTGGGCTAATTCTAATGAGTATTTAATTTTAAGTTAAGTCATCCAGGACAACCTTTCGCATTTTACTTGGACTGCAATTTAACTGATTACTATCAAGTATTATACTTTTTGAAAACACAAACGTAAAGTCCACAGCTGCTCCCATCTAACTGACCTGGAAAGGAAGGACATTGGTGAGCATATTCAAAAACAAAATTTACTGGATGTAGTTTTCCTGTAATGCCAAAATACTGTAAAGATAAATACAGTGAGAGACGGTCAAGAACTGCTAATAAAGATGAGTTGTGGTGCTTCAGTGAGTCCATTAATACTGCTTTCAAAAATATTTTTCCCTCTAATATCCTGCAATGTTCCATTGTACTATGAATCATGGTCCAATGTAACAAATCTAAATTCACTGGAACAAGGACAAATTTAAATCTCCACCAATTTCTTTTTAAATTTGGTAAATTTGGCAAGACCTCAATTGTCTTGCAGTACAAACTATACAGTTCCTGGCTAACAAATGTAGAGGGGACTGCAAGTTTTATGTTTTCGGGTACTGTTCTGATTAAAAATGACAGGTATGTGTTTATAATGGAATCATTTAGCCAATTGTTTCCAGGATTTCACAGAAAAGACTGTAGAATATTAAAGATATGGGTATATAGAGTAAATGTATACCCCCTTTCATTTGGAAACTATTTCTAGTTTTTGAGTTATGAGCTATGCAAATGAGCTGGGTGGCAACTGACAGTCAATAGCAACGTATGGCCACAACACACTAGAAAAACAGCAACAATTGCTCGGAACAGGATTTTGCAGAAAGGTCTGTAGAATATTAAAGATATGGGTCCAGCTAACAAATGTATACCCCTTTCATTTTGAAATAATTTATAGTTTTTGAGTTATCAGCTATGCAAATGAGCTGGGTGGCAACTGACAGTCAATAGCAACGTATGGCCACCTCACACTAGAAACACAGCAACAATTGCTCGGAACAGGATTTTGCAGAAAGGACTGTAGAATATTAAAGATATGGGTCCAACTAACAAATGTATACCCCCTTTCATTTTGAAACAATTTATAGTTTTTGAGTTATGAGCTATGAAAATGAGCTGGGTGGCAATTGACAGTCTATGGCAACGTATGGCCTCCCCACACTAGAAACACAGCAACAATTGCTCGGAACAGGATTTTGCAGAAAGGACTGTAGAATATTAAAGATATGGGTCCAGCTAACAAATGTATACCCCCTTTCATTTGGAAACTATTTATAGTTTTTGAGTTATCAGCTATGCAAATGAGCTGGGTGGCAACTGACAGTCAATAGCAACGTATGGCCACCCCACACTAGAAACACAGCAACAATTGCTTGGAACAGGATTTTGCAGAAAGGACTGTTTCATTTTAAAGATATGGGTCCAGCTAACAAATGTATACCCCCTTTCATTTAGAAACAATTCATAGTTTTTGAGTTATGAGCTATGCAAATGAGTTGGGTGGCAACTGACAGTCTATGGCAATGCATGCCCATACCACACCTGACAGACAGCAACAACAGGTGGCAAACTGTTTTTATTGAAATTTGTGCACAATTTTATATTCTCTGCAAATACATCACAATCATATCCAACTGTATTAATTTAACAATTAAAATTGACAAAATTACAGTTCATAAATAATTTTATTCACCGAACTTTTATTTTGATAAATGCGAACCGGATGTCTCCAATTGTGGCCAGCAACATTTGCCAACTGCACGCAGCTATAGACCACTTACTTCCGATCTTAGGCTCCCCGTGCTTGAGAAACTGATATCCTTTGGAGTCATTCTGTAGTCAAACCTATATTTCCATCTTTATTAACCCAAAGGAAAGAAACCACAGTAAAAGCGTATGCCGTTCATAATGGTCGATGATAACTGTGGAGAGGCACCAAAGCGTGCTCTATTTAAAGTAGTGCCATAGTAGCGGTGGCCGTGTATGGGTAAATAGTATCGACTGTAGATCGGGTAAAAGATTATCGGATTCTTTAATACCTTTTTGAGGTAACGCGCCATCGCCCGAAAAAACCTAGGCTGCAATGGCATTACTTACACCTGAGCGCCTTACACCTGAGCTACCGGCATTTGACAGACGCCTGATAAAATAAATGGATATTTGAATTACAATCAAAATGGTAGATATGCAGGTTGCTTCACAGGTGTAAAAAGTATAATACCATACAGAATCTGGGCAACATGCAAATACATACAGACAGAGAATGGCATAGCTTTGTCAGATAGGCAAATGAAGGGGGCTGGTAGATGAAATGAAGGTTTAAGGTTGTTACGTTCCACGTATGTATGTCTGTCTGTTTCCCCCCCCCTTAAACTCTACAGATGAAGCCATCAACCATTTCCATTCGCTGTCCCTGCTGTCCATCATCATTGCCCTGGTCCCGCCTCCACCAATCACATCCCTCTGCTTATATAAACTGTGTTGGCTGCCCTATAGGGGGCGATGCTTAACTTGCCTATTCATTCCCTTCATAACCCTGTTGTGTGCATGCGTGTTCCTCCGTTCTCCTTCTCCTGTGAATGTGGTTGTCCGTGTGTAGGCCCTGGGGCAGGTAAGACAGAGGCCTCTATACACTGTTGCTGCACGTAGGGTGAACCCTTGTTTAGACACCTTAGGAAAGGGGTGATTGCCACCTATGTACTTTTGATTATAGAGTAGAGATATTATTTTGTTACAGTTAGTATGTATTTTGTTTTTAGCTCTTTGGTTTTGTTCATTTAATTGATTTGGCAACACCCAGGTCCCTTGGCCTCGTACCCGATGTGTCTTTGTCTTGTTTGAAAACTGTAAATAGCACCGCCACTGTACATTTTTGTAAATACACCTATTGCACCTCAAACCTGGTTTGTTCGATCATTTTCACTCCTCAAATACATCCTCCCGGTCATTTTTATTTAATTATAATTTTGTTGCGTACTCCCTCCTACCCCTGGACGCCTGAGAACGTAACAAAGGTTTCAAGGTGCGATGTCATTAAAATGACTTCACTCTTGTCTTACAAAGCCAGTGACACTCTCATGCATGTGTCACCATGGCAGCAGGTGCATACCTCTTCTTGAATCATGTCCTGGGTTAGCATATCAATCCTGCATAATCGTACATTACTTTTCCTGCATTTCAACCAAAAATGCTGGCTTCCTGTGTATCCTATTGAAGAGAGTGAGCATACAGTAGATTTGTCTGGTAGAGAATGGTGTATTCACCTAGTCCAAGAAAATTAATAGATACCAAGTCGGGACCAATTTTATCCTCAGTATATAGCCAAAGATATATGGATAAATATTAATAAATGAAAAATAATATGGTTTTTCTATATTCAGTGGAAACTGAACAGGGGGGAGAAAAAGGGAAGAATCAATATGACCCTCCATATTGTTTCCTTTAACCTGCAGGTAGAGACAGAGCACCAATGTATCTCAGCAGGTCCAGCAAACATAATCTATGTGGTTAATTTAACTGAGCTTGTTTCCTTCATGTTGCCAGAATGTCCAGACATCCCTTCTTAAGCACATGAAAAGCAAAGGTTTTGATTGTCACTTATGAAAGAATATCAGACATAACTACATAATTTAGTCACTGTAGATTTCTCCCTATCTGGAGATGGCAAATCAGCTAATTCAGAAACTTTGTAGACCAGGAACCATAGAACCTTCTGATCCTCAGGTGCGTGAGATTAGGCAGAGTCTAAACCCTCAGAGCAGAATATCTGTGTGATTAGGCTGAGTATAAACCCTCAGAGCAGAAAACCTGTGTGATTAGGCTGAGACTAAACCCTCAGAATACCTGTGTAATTAGGCTGAGTCTAAACCCTCAGAGCAGAATACCTGTGTGAGATTAGGCTGAGTCTAAACCCTCAGAGCAGAATACCTGTGTGAGATTAGGCTGAGTCTAAACCCTCAGAATATCTGTGTGTGATTAGGCTGAGACTAAACCCTCAGAATACCTGTGTAATTAGGCTGAGTCTAAACCCTCAGAGCAGAATACCTGTGTGAGATTAGGCTGAGTCTAAACCCTCAGAATATCTGTGTGTGATTAGGTTGAGTCTAAACCCTCAGAGCAGAATACCCTCTGAGCAGCTGTTCTTATTTTAAACAATCTTCAAATAAAATAAATTATTTATTAAATAAAAAATAATAATCGGGGCCTCTCTGTGTGGAGTTTGCATGTTCTCCCCTTGTTTGCGTGGGTTTCCTCCGGGTACTCCGGTTTCCTCCCACAGTCCAAAGACATGCAGGTTAGGCTGATTGGAGAGTCGAAATTTCCCATGGGTATGAATGTGTGAGTGAATGGTGTGTGTGCGCCCTGCGATGGACTGGCGACCTGTCCAGGGTGTATTCCTGCCTTTTGCCCAATGTATGCTGGGATAGGCTCCAGCCCCAACCCCCATCCCCAAAACCCAAACCTTACACATTAGGAATTTCATTGATAAGGCACTTCACATACAGAGACATAGCCCTCACAGATATTCACCATGTGTACACCAGTCATACAGGCAAAGTTATATATCCGTTTAAAACTAAAAATGTCCCAAGTTATTGATAGAACTTCATGATTTAATTTACTTGATTAAATTATTCCCTCAAAACAAAGCATATTAAAGATGAGCTGAAGTCAAAATGTACTTTTTCCCCAATTTAGTCAAACAAAGTAAAGCGTTAAAGTATTCCAAAAAAATGTATCTAGTTTTACTCATGTATATGTCATATCTAGTTTAACTTGTGTATGTCATATCTAGTTTAACTTGTGTATGTCATATCTAGTTTAACTTGTGTATGTCATATCTAGTTTAACTTGTGTACATGTCATATTTAGTTTTACTTGTGTACATGTCATATCTAGTTTTACTCGTGTATATGTCATATCTAGTTTAACTTGTGTATGTCATATCTAGTTTAACTTGTGTACATGTCATATCTAGTTTAACTTGTGTATGTCATATCTAGTTTAACTTGTGTATGTCATATCTAGTTTAACTTGTGTACATGTCATATATAGTTTTACTTGTGTATATGTCTTATCTAGTTTTACTTGTGTACGTCATATCTAGTTTAACTTGTGTACATGTCATATCTAGTTTTACTTGTTTATGTCATATCTAGTTTAACTTGTGTATGTCATATCTAGTTTTACTCGTGTACATGTCATATCTAGTTTTACTTGTGTACATCATATCTAGTTTAACTTGTGTACATGTCATATCTAGTTTAACTTGTGTATGTCATATCTAGTTTAACTTGTGTACATCATATCTAGTTTAACTTGTGTACATGTCATATCTAGTTTAACTTGTGTATGTCATATCTAGTTTAACTTGTGTACATGTCATATCTAGTTTAACTTGTGTACGTCATATCTAGTTTAACTTGTGTACATCATATCTAGTTTAACTTGTGTACATGTCATATCTAGTTTAACTTGTGTATGTCATATTGCGGAAGCCAGTGCTGCTAAGGGGGCGACATGGCTCAGGCAGTAAGAGCAGTCGTCTCATTGGCTCAGGCAGTAAGAGCAGTCGTCTCATTGGCTCAGGCAGTAAGAGCAGTCGTCTCATTGGCTCAGGCAGTAAGAGCAGTCGGCTGGCAGCCGGAGGGTTGCCAGTTCGATCCCCCACCCAGGCTGTGTCGAAGTGTCCCTGAGCAAGACACTTAACTCCCAAATGCTCTTGACGAGCTGGTCGGTGCCTTGCATGGCAGCCAATCGCCGTTGGTGTGTGAGTGTGTGTATGAATGGGTGGATGAGAAGCATCAATTGTACAGCGCTTTGGAAAAAGGCGCTATATAAATGCCAACCATTTACCATGCTCTAACTTCAGCCTTTAGGGCCGTTCGGCAGTCCTGTTCATTTCACAGCCAATGGTTACCCTCATCTCCCTTCAAACAACTTCATTTTATTTTTACAGGCCAGCAGCTTCATGGTGATGGACTCATAGTCTCCAGCATGCCCTCCGGTTGGCTTTGACTGGAGAAATTTCATTGTCTCCCAGTAATGCTGCCAGGTTCTGTCCTTGGACGCTCCAAATCCAAAAACATTCACCTGAGACCAAGAGGAAGCAGATGGGCAGTTGATGTTGAACTGAGTAGATTTTGTGAGGCCCAGGTTACAAACAGCTGTGGAGGCATTCACTATGAGGCTGAGGTTATAGAGGCATTCACTATGAGGCTGAGGTTATAGAGACATTCACTACGAGGCTGAGGTTATGTAGGCATTCAGTACGAGGCTGAGGTTATAGAGGCATTCACTATGAGGCTGAGGTTATGCAGGCATTCAGTACGAGGCTGAGGTTATAGAGGCATTCACTACGAGGCTGAGGTTATGTAGGCATTCACTATGAGGCTGAGGTTACAGGCAGCTGTGGAGGCATTCAGTATGAGGCTGAGGTTATATAGGCATTCACTATGAGGCTGAGGTTACAGGCAGCTGTGGAGGCATTCACTATGAGGCTGAGGTTATAGAGGCATTCACTATGAGGCTGAGGTTATAGAGGCATTCACTATGAGGCTGAGGTTATAGAGGCATTCCCTATGAGGCTGAGGTTATAGAGGCATTCACTATGAGGCTGAGGTTATAGAGGCATTCACTATGAGGCTGAGGTTATAGAGGCATTCCCTATGAGGCTGAGGTTATAGAGGCATTCACTATGAGGCTGAGGTTATAGAGGCATTCACTATGAGGCTGAGGTTAGAGAGGCATTCACTATGAGGCTGGGGTTATAGAGGCATTCACTATGAGGCTGAGGTTATAGAGGCATTCACTACGAGGCTGAGGTTATGTAGGCATTCAGTACGAGGCTGAGGTTATAGAGGCATTCACTACGAGGCTGAGGTTATGTAGGCATTCACTATGAGGCTGAGGTTATAGAGGCATTCACTATGAGGCTGAGGTTATAGAGGCATTCACTATGAGGCTGAGGTTATAGAGGCATTCACTATGAGGCTGAGGTTATAGAGGCATTCACTACGAGGCCGTCTATATCCAGACCAAGGCTGGGGATTAGCGAGGTCATTGTTTTTCGGTCCAGTAAGGATTACTTCTGATTTGTCACAGTTAAGTTTGGGATTAAATCCCAAAGGACAGTATTAAATCAGAAGCACCATGGAAACACTACATCTGTGGTCCTAACAAGACATTAAGAAGACTTATAAGTGATTCAGGAATGGTCAATGAAATTTGATGTTGCAAAAATTCTACCAGTGGATCATCAGGCTTAAAGTAAAAAAAGGTATCAGGGCATTTCACCAACACTAGATAGCAGTAGGCGGCACGGATGGTGCAGTGGGTAGCACTGCCGCCTCACAGCAAGGAGGTCCTGGGTTCGAATCCCCGTCGGCCGGGGCCTCTCTGTGCGGAGTTTGCATGTTCTCCCCGTGTCTGCGTGGGTTTCCTCCGGGTACTCCGGTTTCCTCCCACAGTCCAAAGACATGCAGGTTAGGCTGATTGGAGAGTCTAAATTGCCCGTAGGTATGAGTGTGTGAGTGTGTGAGTGAATGGTGTGTGTGCCCTGCGATGGACTGGCGACCTGTCCAGGGTGTACTCCTGCCTTTCGCCCAATGTATGCTGGGATAGGCTGCGACCCTGATCGGGATAAGCGGGTTCAGATAATGGATGGATGGATGGATAGATAGCAGTATACGCCAGCTCAAACGTACACTGCATCTGACACTGCACTTTGCTTTTGCTTTTTTTCTTGGGTAAATTGGATAAAGCCAGTTTGTTAATGATATAGTTTGTTAAAATGTGTAATATGTGCTTACCTCATCACATACGTGGATGGCGAACATCAAGGTTAAGAAGCCGGTGGAGGGATATTTCCCATGGCGTTCAAGCCACACATCATAGACGTACTTTAAGAACGTGGGGTTGTATATTAACACCTGTGTTGAATGAAATCATAAAAGTCACAGAATGAGCACATGAGACATACTACATGTTGTATTTGTATATTCACACACTTGTACGTACACACACACACACACACACACACACAAAAGAATCTTGTGTGAACAAAGTGCGACACAAGACTCTTTCACCTTATTCTTGTCTGCATTAATCTTGGCCATCACACGCATACGGGTGCTGTTGAAAACAGAGAGATGTCAATAGCCTGCTGGGTGGCACTTAGTCCAATGACAATCCACAAGATCACAGAGTCCACTAGTACCCCAGGGCAGGACACTTGGAGCATCCATGGCAGCACTGAACCAAGAGCTGATAAAGGAGCCCTTTTTCCCTTTCTTTGTGCATAACTGTCTGTCTAGCTCATTTTGCCCCTCACCCTAACATTAAATGCAAAGCGTAATGATGAAAACTGTTGCTTCTTTTTCATCCGAAAACAAAGTGAGTGAGCACCACAGCAGCTTCTGACGAGGGCTCTTGTTTCTCAAAGCTGCATTCAGCTTCTTAGATCAATGTTCAAACACAAATGCATTCCCAATGTAGCCCATGGCCACCTACCGTTTCACAGTGCCTGTGGTCAGAGCACTAGTAATCCACTCCAGATCCAAAGTCTTGAATGGTATCAGCAGCAGACTTGTGTCCTTTTGCAGGTTTGTGGCACTTTCTGGGTACATGACACGATGGGTGGTTCTGTTCCCTACATCCTTTTCATAGCCCAAAATGGGAGCTTTGTTCATTCTGCAGAGACAATATGTATCGCTTTTAGAGAACTGGCTGCTATGCAAACTAGTCTTGACATTGATTTTAGACAATGCAATCATGATAGCTGCATTTTTGTGGCCCAAGTTTACCATACAACCAAGAAACATCATTATGGTTTCTGTAACGTGATGTGAGAAATATGTTTCAACACTATTGGCACAGAAAATACACTAACTGGTATTCAATTAACATTTCTATTGACTTAATAAATGCAAGCTTTGTAATTCAGGAGTTCAGGGTGGAAGAACACATGGTAGGATAAGCTGCCTCAGCTTTTAATAGTTAATCAGGGTAAATCATATTTTATTTCTAGAAACAAAAAACTGTGACATAATAAAAGCACAAAATTGCAGTGCCAGATTGTTAAAGACGATTAAAGCCGAGAACAGCAGTTTAGATGTTTATCAGCCTCTTATTTGCAAAGCAGGGCAATAAAACTCCAGCCTCCCTCTCACCATGCTCATGGTTTACAACCCTCACCTCCCCACGGAGTCAGACAATAAAAGGCAACTTTTATTACATTTCTGGTCAACATATTTCCGGTTTAGTAGAAATACAAGTTTGTTTTGCTAATTGTTCGATACAGACATGTATGGAACCAAATATCCCACCTGGTGATGACGCTATGGCTGTTTTCTGACTCATTTTGAAGTTTATTTCATAATCCGTTCAGCCATTTTCTAGGAAATTATATATTAACCCAGCGCTATTTCTTATTGTTGCAGACATGCATTGCAAGGTCATTTCAGTACCAAACTAATGTAAAACATAGTAAGCTTCTTGTACAGGGCCTCCTACCCTTTCCAACAAGGTATAATGTGTCATATTCAGGTTATGGACAGTTTAGGAATATTGCTGAGTTTGCATAGCTGCAATGAATATACAGACATGAGTAATTAAAGGATTTGGACTTGCTATAGATTAACCTGTATTGTACTGGCGAACAGGGCTAGCATGGCTCTGGCTAACCTAATTTTGAAATAAATGTGATGTCCATTTAAAATGTGATGCAGGTTCGTTTGAAAGCATTAGGGTGAGTCATCCTTTTTGGGGGGCGTTTTGGACACTTCGGGCATGCTTTAAAAAAACATACTCACATACAATATTTTCTTTACATTTTCAATAAAAAAAACAGTTTTAAAAGAAAAATAAGCTTTTCTGATCATTCAAGTGTCTGGAGAAAAAGATATGTACATATATTTGGAGAGATTAGGGGACACTTGATGACACCTGGGTGCAGTTGTGGAATTTGAATGCCTGTCGATATTGTTACAAAATGTTGTACACCAAGTTAAAACCAAGTTTGTCCACAAATATAAAGTAGGTCTGGGTTGGTCCTTGACTTAGAAATTGAGGTATTCAGTGCTGAACTATAAAACATTAATAATAGTAATGAAAATTTTGTATTTCATGTATCTTTTGTGTACACTGTATGTGCACGCTCTGACTTAAATTTGTTACGACCCAAATTAAAATGTTACAGGCCTCTTCTTTCTAACCTTTAAATTTAAGTGTTAATAGTCAATAGTTTCAGATATTAATTAATTATATTGGACAAAAATAGGCGGAGGGCAAAGTGAAAAGGCGTCAATAATATGATTACAGTGCTGTTCTGTTTTTTGAACTATCCAAAAAACAATGCTGGGGCCTTCACTCCTGAAGAGCCGCAGGGTGTGCTGGCTTTCGTTATTACTTAGCATTCAACTGATCAATTAAACCACTTAATTTGTTTAAAACAGTTAAAATGTGGTTCAAATCCGGAGTATCCCAGTACCAACTGTGGCTGGTAGCTCCACGGGGCAAAATGCAAGTTGTGTTTACATTTCCCTAGGAGGTTTCAATCCATTAGGGCACTGATCTCAAACTTGAGAACAGGCCATTCAGACCAGCAATGCTGACCTTATCCTACCACTAAAGTGTACTTACTGCTTAGTTTGCCTAACAGCTAAATGGTATCTAGCGCCGTATAAAGCCTGGTCTTGAAAACCCCCAGTATTTCTGCCTCCACTACATATCCACTTTTGGATTCTGTTTAAATCTTCCTGGACTACAATAGATTTCAAACTGTTAGCTAAACCTTCTAGTTTTGTATCATCTGCAAATTTAACTGATGTACAGAAAGTCAGGGTACAGCTACAGTACTTTAAATGTCCCTGTCAAGGTAATTTATATGAATGAGAAAGAGCAGTGGTCCCTGTTTTTAGGTCAGCTCAGGCTGAGTCTGTCACCTTATGACGAAGTCATTGGAGTCAATGAGAACTCCATAATCAGATCCCTTGAGGTTCCCAGAATTCCCGACTACAGCGCAAGTCCTGCAGCGATTGGGCGCTGAGTCGTTATAATGTCCCTCCCCAGGGACGACCTGGAATAGTTTCTGCACCACAGCACTGTAGTTGGCATTTTTCTTAGTCTGTAGCCTCTGGGGACACAATAAAGACACACAAGAGTGTGTCAGGAGTCAGCTGCTCAAGAGTCAATCAACAAGAGCAACGGTAGCTATGGGAGCAGAAAAAAGCCTTTCTTAGGTAGATGGCAGGTTATGCTGTATTTACATGGTTTTACTCTGATTACATTTGTCAACAGACCAAAACCAAAACACACATACACACACATACACAGTTCAGTCAGAAGACTTCTGAAGAAACGATTACAATGCAAATGCAGTAACAGCATGTAATATAAGCAACAGCAGCATTGAAGCAACAGCATGCCAAAAAGAGCAATGCAGCAGAATGAGCCAGGCAGCGCTATGGCTTTAGCATGCAGAATGAGCCAGGCAGCGCTATGGCTTTAGCGTGCAGAAAGAGCCAGGCAGCGCTATGGCTTTAGCATGCAGAAAGAGCCAGGCAGCGCTATGGCTTTAGCATGCAGAATGAGCCAGGCAGTGCTATGGCTTTAGCATGCAGAATGAGCAAGACAGTGCTATGGCTTTAGCATGCAGAATGAGCCAGACAGTGCTATGGCTTTAGCATGCAGAATGAGCAAGACAGTGCTATGGCTTTAGCATGCAGAATGAGCCAGACAGTGCTATGGCTTTAGCATGCAGAATGAGCCAGGCAGTGCTATGGCTTTAGCATGCAGAATGAGGCAGGCAGCGCTATGGCTTTAGCGTGCAGAATGAGCCAGGCAGCGCTATGGCTTTAGCATGCAGAATGAGCCAGGCAGCGCTATGGCTTTAGCATGCAGAATGAGCCAGGCAGTGCTATGGCTTTAGCGTGCAGACTGAGCCAGCAGGTCAGCTTTTGGATGATTTCCAGCATCATAGGTACTTTTTTGTGTGCGTGCTTACCTGCCACCATTGAAAGGTGTCGTCAGACAGCATGGCGTTCTTCTGTGACAAGAGCGGCGATATGGACGTGTTAAAGTGCTTCCTGAACCAGGGGTCTTCATCCTCAACAGAGATGCACTGGCGGCAGGCACACAGTGCCCTGGAAACAGGTTTGTCGGACTGCCGGATGGCAAGTTGTGATAAGTATGATGACGTATTGCTGGAGCTAAATAAAACTATGGTAGTAGCACAGAAGCAGAACAGCACAATCAAAAGCTTTCTTCGTGGATTCTTGAGGTCCACCATTTTGTAAATGATATGTGTTTACAGACTGGAAAGTTGCAAAAAGGAGGGAGAGCTTCCTCAATGGAGGGTTTGACTTCAGACGAGGGTTTGAAAGGATTGTATCAGAAACAAAGTGCATGACCTATTCAGGCAGGGAATGTTATCCTTTCAGAACAGTTCTCAGATGCACTCAAAAGCTAGATGCATGCAGTTTACACTTCGGGGGTTTTCTGCATGGTAAACTGCAAGTACGAGAGGTACTGACAGTCGTAGATTAGTAAGTAACTGACGTCTGAATAGGAGGGAAAATGTGACGGTTTGAAGTGCAAGCTTGTGCTTCCTGTTAGAGGGAGGGGTCCTGCTTTCTTCTTTTTGACTGAATGAGGTGGTAAAGAGATGGTGAAGCTGCTCTCTGCTGGAAATCACCCACCTAGAAAGAAAACAAAGGAGGACTGATTACACTCAACATATCTATGGTACATATCAGTAATGGGCCTGGAGCATTTCCCAACAGAAGGGATTGCTCTCCGTAGAATCCATTGGAACACATAAACAACTTAAATATTACCAGATTATTCAAAAAACTAAAATCCAACCTGAGACTGCTACACTTAAGGAAAATCTAATGTTTCTGCTTAAAAATCTGTCAAATGAATATGTACATGTAAGCTATTGTAAGTATTCACTGTTCTGCATGTAAATGAGCGGCTTAGCACAATAGACACATAGACAGCAAGGTTTATTTTGAGGGGACATAGTGCATTGAAGGTGAGTATAACAGTAGTAATTATCGATAAGTTTGGTTAATGTACTATCAATATTAATTTGTTCTGTATAAATTTATATCAATACATGTAGTCTGGTGCAACCAGGCACACACAAATAAAAAAATTAGTGTACTGTATAATACTGTGATCATATCGCGTACAGTTTATGTATATTACAAAACCAAATGTAGATACTTTGTATCTTATATTATTTGTTGTACCCAAATATTACTTTGTCATAAAAGATGCCTTGGGTCCATACAATGCCCATACTACTTCTGATAAACTACCTACAAGGAGATAAAATAATAGGTAGATATTGCACATGATTATAGTTACATATTACACGTGATTATAGGTAGATATTACACGTGATTATAGGTAGATATTGATTATAAGTTGATATTACACGTGATTATAGGTAGATATTGATTATAAGTTGATATCACACGTGATTATAGGTAGATATTGCACATGATTATAGTTACATATTGCACATGATTATAGGTAGATATTACACGTGATTATAGGTAGATATTACACATGATTATAGGTAGATATTGATTATAAGTTGATATTACACGTGATTATAGGTAGATATTGCACATGATTATAGCTACATATTGATTATAAGTTGATATTACACGTGATTATAGGTAGATATTACACGTGATTATAGCTACATATTGATTATAAGTTGATATTACACGTGATTATAGGTAGATATTACACGTGATTATAGCTACATATTGATTATAAGTTGATATTACACGTGATTATAGGTAGATATTGCACATGATTATAGCTACATATTGATTATAAGTTGATATTACACGTGATTATAGGTAGATATTACACGTGATTATAGCTACATATTGATTATAAGTTGATATTACACGTGATTATAGGTAGATATTACACATGATTATAACTACATATTGATTATAAGTTGATATTACACATGATTATAGTTACATATTGCACATGATTATAGGTAGATATTACACGTGATTATAGGTAGATATTACACATGATTATAGCTACATATTGATTATAAGTTGATATTACACATGATTATAGTTACATATTGCACATGATTATAGTTAGATATTACACGTGATTATAGGTAGATATTGCACATGATTATAGTTACATATTACACGTGATTATAGGTAGATATTACACGTGATTATAGGTAGATATTGATTATAAGTTGATATTACACGTGATTATAGGTAGATATTGATTATAAGTTGATATTACACGTGATTATAGGTAGATATTGCACATGATTATAGTTACATATTACACGTGATTATAGGTAGATATTACACGTGATTATAGGTAGATATTGCACATGATTATAGTTACATATTGATTATAAGTTGATATTACACGTGATTATAGGTAGATACTGCACATGATGAGCCGCGGTGGCGTAACAGGCTAAGACGCAGCAGACTTGCGGTTGCAGTTTGCTGCAGTTGCACACCGGGGTTCGATTCTCGGTCCTGCCAAAAGCCAAGTTTGACCGGCTCACGTGGGGCAGCAATAATTGGCTCGCTGCTCCAGAGGGAGGGACTTGGCAGGGTTATTAGATCGCCGCACAATAAGCACCTCGGGTGCCTCGGAATCACGGCAACGGGCACGAGACGAGACGGCTTGAAGAAGGCGTGTCGCTCTCATTCGGGCCGCCCAGGGATGGGGTACGGGCGGTACATCTAATACGACTACCTCCAATTGAATCAGACGAGGTACAATTGGCTACCAAATTGGGAGAAAAAGGGAAAAATCTGGAAAAATTTTAATAAAAAATAAAAAAAAGATATTGCACATGATTATAGGTTGGTATTGCAGTGACTATAGGGAGATATTGCACATGATAATGAGTTGATATTGCACGTGATTGCACTCTTTAGGTTCAATCTCCCACACCAGGCAGGTTAGAGGTTCCTCATTTTATGAGAGTTCTACAGTCCCCTCCAAAAATATTTGAATAGCAATTTCTTTGTTTTTGCTATACACTGAAGACAATTGAGTTTGAGGTCAAAAGATGTAGATGAGATGACAGATCTGAAATTCAGCCTTTATTTCCTGGTATTTTTGTCTAGATTTGTTAAACAACTAAGAACATCACCTTTTATATCAGACCACCCATTTGTGTTAGAAATGATAAACCAACATCAAGACCAGAGAGCTGTCTTTGGGAGAAAAGCAAGCCATTTTGAAGCTTAGAAAAGAGGGGAAATCCATTGCACAAGCATTGAGGATAGCTTGTACAACAACTTGGAATGACCTGAAAAAGAAAGAAACCACTGGTGTACTGAGTGTTGGTGCGTTTTGCTTGTTGTTGCGCTTTTATTGAAAACATCAGCTAATCAGAGAAAATAGTGAATTACACCCACCAGTAATGGTGCTTCTGGCAAATCGACCCTGATTGAAAAGATATTAAAATAATGTAAATGAAACATGACATGCCAAAGAAGGCGTATTGCTAGGTGGCGTAGCCACAAACCATATCACAAACCATGTATAAAAATTATATATACAGTTGGATAATTTAGTTTGTAAGTTTTTAATGATATTAATGATGTTAGAGTGACATTTATTTACACACACTCAAATTTCAGCCATGTTATATTATTTTTCATTCATGAACTTAATTACCATACACGTGAAGATAATTTGGGACAGCCTGAAAATAAAAAGATTTAAAGAAGGAAAAAATTATATTCAAAATGTTTTACTTTATTTTGTTGCAGTAATATCTTATACTTGATAATCAGTATCATGCATGACATTTGTATCATCTTAACAAATAAGGCCCAAATGCTACACTGTGTCCCTGTACCCTGTCTCCTGCCAACTTCCTGGGTGACCATCGCCACGCCCACTTCAATGAGTGAGTCACAGAATAAATGTCATGTGACCACGAGCAATTTATATACACGGTATTTGAGGTGAAAATGCTGAATGACAATGATTAGCTAGTCAAGGCGAAAAACTCAAAATACTTAATGCGCCCCAAATTCTGAAAGTGAATTCACCCTAATGTAGTGAATAGTAAACCAAGAAATACACGTAATTTGTGATGAACGAGTAGGCTACATTCAGTCTATCGACTAAAAGCGGTAATAGCATTCTTCTGAACCAGTGTTTTTTGTATAGAAAGGTGTAGGGTGTGTTGTAGATATTTAGAAGAAAAATGACAAATTGAACGCCATATCTGGGTTAAGGGAGCTGCATCTTCACTGGGCATTGTAAGATGGAAATGAGGGTTTTTAAGAACAGGCTGCATAGACCTATGTTTGATAATGGATTTGCGGCAAGATCCTGCAGTGCATAGCCTTATACGCGATTACGCGGATATATTGCAAAATACGACGTCTGCTGTCCAAATTCACTCTTTATTTAGTAAACTATACAAGGTGCATCTCAAAAAATTTGTATATCGTGGAAAAGTTTCTTTTTTTCTGTCATTTGTTTCAAAAAGTTAAACTTTCTTATATTCTAGATTCATTACACATAAAGTGAAATATTTCAAGCCTTTTTTTGTTTTAATCTTGACGATTACGTCTTACAGCTCCAGTATCTGAAAATATTACAATATTACATGAGACCAGTCAAAAAAAAGATTTATAATACAGAAATGTCGATCTTCTGAAAAGTATGTTCATTTATGCTCTCAATACATGGTCGGGCAATCATGGGGAAAACTGCTGACGTGACAGTTGCCCAGTAGACACTCATTGACACCCTCCACAAGGAGGGTAAGCCATAGAAGGTCGTTGCTGAAAGGGCTGGCTGTTCGCAGAGTGTTGTATCAACGCATATTCATGGAAAGTTGACTGGAAGTTGCTTGAAGTCCAGTGTGTCCAAGTTTCCACAGTCAGTGATGATTTGGGGTGCCATGTCATCTGCTGGTGTTGGTCCATTGTGTTTTATCAAGTCCAGAGTCAATGCAGCCTCTACCAGGAGATTTTAGAGCAATTCATGCTTCCGTCTGCTGACAAGCTTTATGGAGATGCTGATTTCCTTTTCCAGCAGGACTTGGCATCTGCCCACAGTGCCAAATCTACTAGTAACTGGTTTGCTGACCATGGTATTACTGTGCTTGATTGACCTGAACCACATAGATAATCATCGAGATTCAAAATAATAAATAATTGAAATATTTCACTTTATGTGTAATGAATCTAGAATATGTGAAAGTTTCAATTAAATAACAGAAAAAAGTAACTTTTCCACGATATTCTAATTTTTTTTAGATAAACCTGTGTAGCGTATTAAATTGATATTCACAAAGTAGGGATTAGTAATAAGTGAATAGTGAGCCATTTCAGATACAGCCAATGGGTGCGTCCCATTATTCTGAAAATGCATACTTCACTCCACTTTGTCCCAAACGTTACGGTGCCCTGAGATGGAAGGGCTACGTATAAACACCGCTATAATTTCTACATGGGAACCCAAAGTGTATACAAAATACCCTTTAATAAAATCTGAAAATTTGCACTTTAATCACATGTTAATTGTGTGATTTCAAATCTAAAATTGTAGCAAATCAGAGGCAAAGAAATACATTCCGAGCCTTGAGAGATATAACCCATCACATTACATTACATTACATTACATTACAAGGCATTTAGCAGACGCTCTTATCCAGAGCGACGTACAACGAAGAGCAAATCAAACACAAGTATGAGTGCTAAGAGGACCTGAGAGCCCAGTACAGTTCCGAGTCTTAGTGTAAACATACAGATACAATCGGAACCCTTGAAGAATAACCCGATGTACAAGGAGGGGTTTGGAGAGACGCTATTAAACGACTAATCCTGTTATATCGGCCTCCTCCTCGTTCTCCTTATATAAAATAGTGTCAGAAGTAAAACTAAAAAAGAAATACTACAACAAAGTTAATCAAACCAGCGCCACCATTCATGTGAATAACTTACCTTGATGTCCGCTGCGGGAAAGGTGAAGTTACATTTCCATCGCCGATGAGGACTGAAAAAACAAAAGCATTTATGCACCTACACTACAGGTGCGTCCCAATAGACGGAAAGTGTACAGGCATACAGCACTCCTTTGCTCCACATTATTTCGCAGAAGTGGAGGAGTGGCCCTGGGGCAGTGGAGTAAAGGATGGTGGAGTGAAAGATTGTGGGACGCAGTCTAGCACTGAATGGGGGCGAGTCGCGCACATTAAACTATGAGAAGTTAACGAGCACACCTGCGGACGATGGCGTATGACAGGTGAACACAGCGATGCAGCTTACGCCGGCCGGCAAACGCAAATGATCGGCCGAAATGGATAAGCCGTTTATAAACGGTATAGAATTGCGTCAGGACTTGATAAGAAAAGGCGGGCCATATCAAGTTTGCGTTGGGAGGCGAAGCTGACGAAATTCTGTCAGGAAAAGGAAGGTGATTTTTTGAAAGGGCACGGTTCAACATGCGTGATGCTCACCACAGACAGTGGATAATATTAGCGGCACAGAGTCAGATGAATATGGATTTCTGGGTGACGTGTCAGCGCAAGGCAAAAGTGTATGGGCCCAAAAGGTAGAAATTAATGGGGAATATATTGAATTTAGTGGTCCATCCCCAGTGAGTCCACAGCAGCATGGAGCCCTGCGCCCTCCTTTTAAAGTCCTGTACAGTCCAGGGGATACTGTCCTTAATGTTCAGGGATGTTTCACAGCTCAACTGCAGATTTCACAGCTCAAACACAGAGCGTCAGAGCAGGACATGCATGTGGTGTCAGGTCTTTCAAAGCCACTTCTGGGTTCACCATGCCACTGAGTCGCTGCAGCTAATTCAGCGCACTCACGTTGTGCCGGCTGCAGGGGAGGAGTTTGTGAAGGGCCATCCAACTGTGTTCAAGGGCTGGGGAAGATTGGAGAACCAGACACGACTTCACACACTCTCTAACTGCAGCCAGGAGAGAGTCTGGCTGACGACAGAATGCACATGGGTCAGTACTGCGGCAGGTACAGACGCCTCGGCCTAATCGGGTCAGAATGCATGGCGGGCTGATGGAGGAACCACATTCACCTGTGGGCAACACTGGAGCCAGAGCCCTCAGACATGCTGCGGCACCAAGCTCCTCAGACACACCAGGGGGCTGAGAATCCTGCAGGAGGGCACACCTCCCTGACCCGGAGAGGAGAGTCACTAAACCACCCCTTAAACTGCACTGCAGAGGAGAGTCACTAAACCACCCCTTAAACTGCACTGCAAAGGAGAATCACTAAACCACCCCTTAAACTGGACTGCAGAGGAGAGTCACTAAACCACCCCTTCTCTGCACTGCAAAGGAGAATCACTAAACCACCCCTTAAACTGGACTGCAAAGGAGAGTCACTAAACCACCCCTTCTCTGCACTGCAAAGGAGAATCACTAAACCACCCCTTAAACTGGACTGCAGAGGAGAGTCACTGAACCACCCCTTAAACTGGACTGCAGAGGAGAGTCACTGAACCACCCCTTAAACTGGACTGCAGAGGAGAGTCACTGAACCACCCCTGAAACTGGACTGCAGAGGAGAGTCACTGAACCACCCCTTAAACTGGACTGCAGAGGAGAGTCAGTGAACCACCCCTTAAACTGGACTGCAGAGGAGAGTCACTAAACCACCCCTGAAACTGGACTGCAGAGGAGAGTCACTAAACCACCCCTGAAACTGGACTGCAGAGGAGAGTCACTAAACCACCCCTTAAACTGGACTGCAGAGGAGAGTCAGTGAACCACCCCTTAAACTGGACTGCAGAGGAGAGTCACTGAACCACCCCTGAAACTGGACTGCAAAGGAGAGTCACTAAACCACCCCTTAAACTGGACTGCAGAGGAGAGTGACTGAACCACCCCTTAAACTGGACTGCAGAGGAGAGTCACTAAACCACCCCTTAAACTGGACTGCAGAGGAGAGTCAGTGAACCACCCCTTAAACTGGACTGCAGAGGAGAGTCACTGAACCACCCCTGAAACTGGACTGCAAAGGAGAGTCACTAAACCACCCCTTAAACTGGACTGCAGAGGAGAGTGACTGAACCACCCCTTAAACTGGACTGCAGAGGAGAGTCACTAAACCACCCCTTAAACTGGACTGCAGAGGAGAGTCAGTGAACCACCCCTTAAACTGGACTGCAGAGGAGAGTCACTAAACCACCCCTGAAACTGGACTGCAAAGGAGAGTCACTAAACCACCCCTTCTCTGCACTGCAAAGGAGAATCACTAAACCACCCCTTAAACTGGACTGCAGAGGAGAGTCACTGAACCACCCCTTAAACTGGACTGCAGAGGAGAGTCACTGAACCACCCCTTAAACTGGACTGCAGAGGAGAGTCACTAAACCACCCCTGAAACTGGACTGCAGAGGAGAGTCACTAAACCACCCCTTAAACTGGACTGCAGAGGAGAGTCAGTGAACCACCCCTTAAACTGGACTGCAGAGGAGAGTCACTGAACCACCCCTTAAACTGGACTGCAAAGGAGAGTCACTAAACCACCCCTTAAACTGGACTGCAGAGGAGAGTGACTGAACCACCCCTTAAACTGGACTGCAGAGGAGAGTCACTAAACCACCCCTTAAACTGGACTGCAGAGGAGAGTCAGTGAACCACCCCTTAAACTGGACTGCAGAGGAGAGTCACTAAACCACCCCTGAAACTGGACTGCAAAGGAGAGTCACTAAACCACCCCTTAAACTGGACTGCAGAGGAGAGTGACTGAACCACCCCTTAAACTGGACTGCAGAGGAGAGTCACTAAACCACCCCTTAAACTGGACTGCAGAGGAGAGTCAGTGAACCACCCCTTAAACTGGACTGCAGAGGAGAGTCACTAAACCACCCCTTAAACTGGACTGCAGAGGAGGCGTCACTGAACCACCCCTTAAACTGGACTGCAAAGGAGAGTAACTAAACCACCCCTTAAACTGAACTGCAGAGGAGGCGTCACTAAACCACCCCCTGAACTGGACTTCAAAGGAGAGAGACCAGAGAGGCCTTAATCAGATACTGGGGCTTGTTTTCCTACCAACTGTGTTACTGTAAAAAAAGGAGGAGAAAGGAATGTTACAAAAGGTTGTGTAGTTCTTCTTTGCTTAACAGGGGAGATGTCCTGGGATGGGTTCATTCCAGGAGCTGTGAGAGATGAGCAGGGTGTATGAGGAGGGGGTTGTGGAGATGCTATTAAACAGCAAGTCCTGTTATATCGACCTCCTCATCATTCTCCTTACTGTATATTGTATTGTACCAGACATCTAGATTCAGGACAGTTTTGTGAAGTGTGTTTGGTCAACCCAATGTGGTGCACTCGGGTGAACCCTTTTGATTTATGATGATTCCATTACATTACATAAAATTATTGGCATTTGGTAGACGCTCTTATCCAGAGCGACGTACAGTTGATTAGACTAAGCAGGAGATAATCTGGAGCAATGCAGGGTTAAGGGCCTTACTCAAGGGCCCAACGGCTGTGCAGATCTTATTGTGGCTAGACCAGGATTAGAACCACTGACTTTGCATGTCCCAGTCATTTACCTTAACCACTCCGCTACAGGCCGCCCTGATGACATCATAGAAATGTTCTTGTGTCAGGTCCATTGTTTCATGAGAAGTTTATTGTGTGTGATGATAATGTGGAAATGTTCCTGCATGAGATCCATTGTTTCATTAGCAGTTTAGTGTTTGTTTTGTACTCCAAATCAAAGAAAACACAATCTGCCTACAATGTCAACACTACCAAACAGAACATCCTCAATTGACTTCCTGAAGCGTGCCAGCCTTCAGAACAAGGAACCGAAATGACAGATGTTCCAATCAAAGTCTTTATTAACTTTGGGGCAGGTTAAGCAGGCGTAGGTTGATCGCAGGAAAACAAGTATATAGAAGACTAGACAGTTTGTAAACTATAATCCAGGCAGGGGTTCGGTTTCTAGTTCTGTCTGTTAGTTTATTCTTTTTTTTCTTGTAATTTATCATTTTTCATTATCATATCTGGTTTTCTGTTATCACCATTACTGTTCATTGCATTTCGTCTCCGCCGATGTTTTCGAGCCGTAGTCACTCCCCTGTCTGCGTGTTGCACTATTCGGGTGATTTCGGAGATTTACGGTTTCCCACGATTCCTCCCCAGTCTCGCATTTCCTTTCTTCCTGCTTTTCTCGCTACTTAATGTTGTATAGCACTATACTGACTAATAACTACTAATATAGATATTGTACAGTACTAACTGGGGCGTAGATTTAGGGGGGACAGGGGGGGACATGTCCCCCTCAATATTTAGAAGAGGTGAATTTGTCCCCCCAAAACATAATGAATGATAACCTCCTCCCTATTACAGGTATAAATAACAGCACAGAGGGTCTAAACGCTTAGATATCTTTCTTGCCTATTTTACAATTATTTCATACACCCCCACTGGACCATACCATCTTAACCTTGCTGGGTCTGCCGGCCTCGCTGACTCGCAGTTGCGATATGTCTACCGTTGCGGGAGCATGATAGTGTCGGAAATCAAGTGTAAGTAACTATCACGCTTGTTTTACCTTCAGTGTTTCTGAATGAGAGTATATGCGGATGAAACGCTAACGTTATCTAGTTTATAACTTGTGCCTGAAGTTATCTGAGGTGCGTTCAGCAAACAGGCGAACGTTTGCAAACAATTAAAGTTTTTTCCGTTAGCATTCTGTTCGCGGTGTTTGCAAACGGTCTGAAAGATTTGCGGCGAACAATGAGGAAGCTGGACTGAGGTAAATGTGAAGATAAATTGATGCAGAAGAGGAGTAAATTGGTTCATAAAAATTCACCAGAATGCAGGAAATTAAGTGAGAGATTTCCTGGGGGAGAACACCCAATGTTGAAATGAAACCTATGCCCCTGAGTACTAATATACTATATTAACACACTTACTGTCTGTCTAACTAATTAACTAACAGTCACTTATTTTGGGTATTTAGATTTATACACGTAACTTACTAACAATTATCTCCCATTTCTGGGGCGGCCTGTAGCATAGTGGTTAAGGTAAATGACTGGGACACGCAAGATTGGTGGTTCTAATCCCGGTGTAGCCATAATAAGATCCGCACAGCCGTTGAGCCCTTGAGCAAGGCCCTTAACCCTGCATTGCTCCAGGGGAGGATTGTCTCCTGCTTAGTCTAATCAACTGTACGTCACTCTGGATAAGAGTGTCTGCCAAATGCCAATAATGTAATGTAATGTAAATTTCTAGTCTGCTCTGTAACTCCGCCTCTCTGTTCTATCACTATGTAATGTCCACGTCCTAATCCGGAGCCGAATGTCTTTCATGTGGGTCTGTGGGCATCCAGTCCACGTTTTCGTTTCCTCTTTGTTATTATATCAGTACCCTATTATGTTCTCCGCATGTTGTCCGTTTGTTTAGCCCACCTCACTCCCGTGCCCCGCCTAGTTTGGTCTGGTCTTGGTATTTAAACACCTGTCTCTGCATTGTTCTTTGTCTGAACGTTGATCAATATCGGGTTGCCGATTCATAGTAAGCCTGTATTTTTTTTTGCTTGTTTGATTATTTGATTATTCGTTTTGGCCCTTTTTGTACTCCAGTTTGTGACTCTCAGATTATAGGCCCCTGCTTTGTTTTTTGACCATTATTTTGAATCTCGATTCTGGCATTGTTTGAACTCTGTTTACCTGGCTTGATTCTGGGATTGTTTGAACTCTGTTTACCTGGCTTGATTCTGGACTGATTAAAGAACAACATTTTTGCATACTCCCTGGTCTGTGTCTGGGTCCTCTGAACGGTACCTCACACATAAAATGAAAGAAAACCAAAACGTAGTCGTGGTCACAGGCAGAAGGTCGATAACAGTAAGGCAGTCCAAACAGGCAGATAAACAGAAACAAAATCCGGGATGTGAGATATAGCTCAAGTCTGGAGACATGGAACACTGGATGGAGTCAGGCCCTATGCCTGGAAGGTCGGGGTGTGATGGGAGATGGAGTCAGGCATTGAGAAGGTGGGGGGTGTGATGGGAGATGGAGTCAGGCATTGAGAAGGTGGGGGGTGTGATGGGAGATGGAGTCAGGCATTGAGAAGGTGGGGGGTGTGATGGGAGATGGAGTCAGGCATTGAGAAGGTGGGGGGTGTGATGGGAGATGGAGTCAGGCATTGAGAAGGTGGGGGGTGTGATGGGAGATGGAGTCAGGCATTTAGAAGGTGGGGGTGTGATGGGAGATGGAGTCAGGCATTGAGAAGGTGGGGGGTGTGATGGGAGATGGAGTCAGGCATTGAGAAGGTGGGGGGTGTGATGGGAGATGGAGTCAGGCATTGAGAAGGTGGGGGGTGTGATGGGAGATGGAGTCAGGCATTGAGAAGGTGGGGGGGGGGGTGATGGGAGATGGAGTCAGGCATTGAGAAGGTGGGGGGTGTGATGGGAGATGGAGTCAGGAATTGAGAAGGTGGGGGGTGTGATGGGAGATGGAGTCAGGCATTGAGAAGGTGGGGGGTGTGATGGGAGATGGAGTCAGGCATTGAGAAGGTGGGGGGTGTGATGGGAGATGGAGTCAGGAATTGAGAAGGTGGGGGGTGTGATGGGAGATGGAGTCAGGCATTGAGAAGGTGGGGGGTGTGATGGGAGATGGAGTCAGGCATTGAGAAGGTGGGGGGTGTGATGGGAGATGGAGTCAGGCATTGAGAAGGTGGGGGGTGTGATGGGAGATGGAGTCAGGCATTGAGAAGGTGGGGGGTGTGATGGGAGATGGAGTCAGGCATTGAGAAGGTGGGGGGTGTGATGGGAGATGGAGTCAGGCATTGAGAAGGTGGGGGGTGTGATGGGAGATGGAGTCAGGCATTGAGAAGGTGGGGGGTGTGATGGGAGATGGAGTCAGGCATTGAGAAGGTGGGGGGTGTGATGGGAGATGGAGTCAGGCATTGAGAAGGTGGGGGGTGTGATGGGAGATGGAGTCAGGCATTGAGAAGGTGGGGGGTGTGATGGGAGATGGAGTCAGGCATTGAGAAGGTGGGGGGTGTGATGGGAGATGGAGTCAGGCATTGAGAAGGTGGGGGGTGTGATGGGAGATGGAGTCAGGACATGGGGGCCCCGAGGAGCAATGATGTGCATCCTCCACCCAGGGGAGCGAGGCCTCCCAGGAGGGCAGGGACTTCTCCACCAGGCAGCGCAGTGTCTTTGCCGGCTCCTGGCTCGTCCGCTCAGTCTGGCCGGCGGTCTGGGGGTGAAAGCTAGACAGCAGCTGGGTCTTGGCCCCCAGAGCGGACAGCATGACCTCTAAAAGCGACTGGAGAACTGAGGGCCACGGCCCCTGGTCACCTCCAGGGGCAGGCCGTGCAGACGGAAGGCGTGGAGGAACAGGAGCTCCGCTGTCTCTTTCCAGGAGGGTAGTTTGGGGAGAGCAAACGAAGTGAACAAACTTCAAAAACTGGTCCACCATGATGAGGACCACGGACGCCTTGGTTTTGCCACAATGGCTTTTTATGTTTTTTTATGTTTTGGTCGAAGCTTTCTCTGTCAGAGAAACTTTTCTGGGCCTGAAAAACTCAAATTAGCGTTTCCCTAAAACTTTTTCCCTCCGTCTTGCGACCACAAACTTGCCAACTATTAATGGATGGGGAAATAATTCAGTACATCTTGTTTCAAAATGCATGAAATAAAGGTATATTTTAATGACAATCAAAATGGCAGAGATGCAGGTTGCTTAGCTTTGCAGTGGCATAGCTTTGTCAGATAGGCAAATGAGGGATTGTAACAGACATTTAAACCAGGAGTGCCCAAATTTTTGCACCCCACTGTAAAAATACTTGGAAATAAAAACTGAAATTCGGATACGAATCTCATGTACAGCTTCTGACCTCAAACCCAATTGTCTTCAGTGTATAATTGGGCTTGCTGTTCCAATCATTTTGGAGGGGACTGCATAAACACAACAAAACCAATGGTCACCATTTAAAATAAATTGTTACATTTGTGGTGTTAAATATGTCAAATATGTCAAATATGTCACGGTAGAGAATACTGGCTGTTGACAGTACGGCATGAAGCATTAAAAAGTTGTGGGGTTAGGGTCTGTGAATGTGGATTAAGCTTTCAGTCTAGAAACCCCACCCCTCATCTCCATCCTTGAGAACAATTATTTTCTTGCAGTTGTACTTGTACTCCCAAATGTTAACTCAAATTTTCTTGCAGAATATGAATATCATACTTTCTCTGTCACTCTCTCTTGCTCTCTCTCTATCTATTGGACTCTATCTATCTCTCCGACACACACTCAAAAAGAATACCCCTTGCTAGGTCATCACAACTGCTCTCCTTCATAATATTATGCCCACAGAGACAAACACAGCTTTTTATGAACTAGCCAGCTAAATTGCTTGTCACCACGCATGCACGCCATGACGTCACTTTCACGCTGACGTCTTTTTTTTAAGGTGCTGCTGCGCCGATGTTATTAATCTTGCAGAATGTGAAGTTGATTCATTTTGTAATGATGCTGATGAAACAATATCTGTATTTTGGGAAGGTATATATTGCCATGTTTTCTGGAATGATACAAAGAAACTTACAGATGGTACAATCGATTGTTTTTTTAAATTTGTGCTACTGTGTTTTCAAAAAATGAGAAGGTAAACATAAACCGTAAAATGTTTGTTATCAACCTTCTCTTAATTTGAGCAAAATCTCATATCCATTCCAGCGAATATGCTAATCAGAAACCACATTTTGTAGTATTTCAGGCCTTATTAAATCACACTTGCTTTATATAATGTGGTGTAAAGCATAGCCCCAGTTCTAAAGCCATTGAGACTGCGTGTAATGGCTATTTTCTAGCCATCCATTAAATTACATTAATCAACCTGTAATATGCTTATATCCTGTGATATTATATATATCTTTGTTGAGTTCAATAAAAAAGTGTTTTTATTTACAGATATTATTTTCTCAGAATCTTGCAATATATTTGGAGGCCCCACAAACTAAAACTGTCTACTCTTTACTTTATTGCTCAGGCAGGAAGCGTAATTGTTCAACACATGAACACGTTTTAGTTTACGGTAACATAATTCCCAAAATTAACGAGACACTCACATATACAATTATGTGCTACAGCACTTAGCCAATTTACAGTAAAAAGTTTGTTCGCCAACCCGGACGGAACAATATTCTCAGTGTTGTATAGCGCATTATCAATGTTTCTGCATGTTCACACTTCAGATTACATTCTTTGTTAAATTGCCCTTGTGTGGCATTCAACACACAAACATTAATTTGAAGGGAAGAACAATCAACCACAGAGTTTGGTCTATATTCTGGTGAACTATATTCGAGTCTCATCCTAAAACATAGACGTTCAACAAGATCTCCTTTTCTTTTTATTATTATTTCATTCATTTTTTAATCACAAACATTTATGTTCTTGAATTTCTTCTTTTCTTTTCTTTTTTTCAGTTTTAAGTAAGCTCTTGAAGTGGCCGCCTTAATTAACTGATGACGTCAGTTTTTACTTCAGGATAATGCTAATCAAGCTAATAGCAATTGCCGTTACATTGTTCAAAATAACTAGACACATTTATTATAATGGAACAATATGCACATATCCATACAGGATACGAATAGTCACTGCATCGGCGTCTGTGATATTAATTGATATAGACCACTTACTTACTTACACATTAGGAATTTCATTGATAAGGCACTTCACATATAGAGACATAGCCCTCACAGTTATTCACCGTGTGTACACCGGTCATACAGGCAAAATTATATATCTATTTAAAACTAAAAATGTCCCAATTTATTGATAGAACTTCATGATTTCATTTATCATTCATTCATTATCCTAACCCGCTTATCCTGAACAGGGTCGCAGGGGGGCTGGAGCCTATCCCAGCATACATTGGGCGAAAGGTAGGAATACACCCTGGACAGGTCGCCAGTCCATCGCAGGGCACACACACCATTCACTCACACACACACTCATACCTACAGGCAATTTAGACTCTCCAATCAGCCTAAACTGCATGTCTTCAGACTGTGGGAGGAAACCAGAGTACCCGGAGGAAACCCACGCAAATCGGCGGAAGGGGATTCAGAACCCAAGACTTCCTTGCTGTGAGGCGGCAGTGCTACCCACTGCAACATCCATGCCGCCATGATTTCATTTACTTGATTAAATTATTCCCTCAAAACAGAGCATGTTATAGATGAGCTGAAGTCAAAATGTACTTTTTCCCCTATTTAGTCAAACAAACACATGTTAAAGTATTCCAAACATTTTTATAAGACTGTTATACTTGTTTCCTTTTTTTTTTTTTCATCCACTTCTCTGATTTCACATCATTGTGGACCAGAGGGCGTGTATGTTGGTCAAAAATCTGTCAATTCTCCATTCCCCTCCAATCAGCATCCTTATCACCCAGCAGTGCGGTCCTCATTTCAAATCGGTCAATTTGACTCCCCGCCCTTCTAAAATTACCCATTTATACGTCATATTTCGGTTAACTTGTGTATATGTCATATCTAGTTTTACTTAATATATGTCATATCTATAAATGGTAAATGGTTGGCATTTACATAGCGCCTTTATCCAAAGCGCTGTACAATTGATGCTTCTCCATTCACCCATTCATACACACACTCACACACCGACGGCGATTGGCTGCCATGCAAGGGACTTGCTCAGGGACACTTTGACACAGCCCGGGCGGGGGATCGAACGGGCAACCCTACGACTGCCAGACGACTGCTCTTACTGCCTGAGCCATGTCTAGTTTAACTCGTGTGTATGTCATATCTAGTTTTACTTGTGTATATGTCATATCTAGTTTTTCTTGTTTATATGTCATATATAGTTTTACTTGTTTATATGTCATATCTACTTTTACTTGTTTATATGTCATATATAGTTTTACTTGTTTATATGTCATACATAGTTTTTCTTATTTATATGTCATATCTAGTTTTACTTGTTTATATGTCATATCTAGTTTTACTTGTTTATATGTCATATATAGTTTTACTGGAAGCCAGTGCTGCTCTAACTTCAGCCTTTAAGGCCGTTCGGCAGTCCTGTTCATTTCACAGCCCTCATCTCCCTTCAAACAACTTCAATTTTTTTTCACAGGCAAGAAGCTTCATGACGATGGACTCATAGTCTCCAGCATGCACTCCGGTTGGCTTTGTACGTTTAAATTTGTTTTTCTCCCAGTAATGCTGCCAGGTTCCATCTTTGGATGCTCCAAATCCAAAAACATTCACCTGAGACCAAGAGGACGCAGATGGACAGTTTGATGTTAAATTGAGTAGATTTCATAGAGTCCAGTTGTTGGTAATGACTGTATTATCATCAACAATATCATTATGATTGTATATCCTACACCAGTGAGCACTTTATTATGTAATTTTAGACATATTTTTTAGACTTATTAAGTCTCCTGCTGCTGTAGCCTATCCACTTAGTGGTTTGATGCTTTGTGTGTTCAGAGACGCTCTTCTGCATACCACTGTTGCAATGTGTGGTTATATGTGTTACTGTCACCTTCCTGTCAGCTTTGACCGGTCTGGCCCTTCTCCTCTGATCTCTCTCATTAACAAGGCATTCCTGTCTGCAGAACTGCTGCCCACTGGATTTCTTTTGTTTTTTGCACCATTCTCTGCAAACTCTAAAGGCTGCTGTGCATGAGAGATACTCAAACCACCCTGTCTGTCACCAACAATCATTCCACAGTCAATCATTCTTAGATCACATTTCTGCATCATTCTGAAATTTGATCTGAAAAACAGCTGAACCACTTGACCATGTCTGCATGATTTTATGCATTTAGTTGCTGCCACATGATTGGCTGATTAAATATTTGCATTAAGAAGCTGGTGTACAGTTCTACCTAATAAAGTGCTCACTGAGTGTATGTGCATGGGTGTGGAACTGGAACTTGATTTTGTGTGTGTGTTTTTAAAAGAAATGAAAAGACGAGAACACAGATGCATACAAATGTCCATGATGGCATCTTATTTCCCACTACTGCACCTAAAACTTGTTAAACATGAATAAATAAATTACTGAAATGAAAAGCAAAACCAGGAGAGGAGGAAACAAAGGGAAGTTGGAGAAGCTTAGGGTTCTGAGTGAGGGGAATAGTGTTGGGAGAAGAGGCAGGTTTTTAGGGTACTGAGGGTAACAGTGTTGGGAGAAGAGGCAGGTTTATAGGGTACTGAGTGAGGGGAATCGTTTTGGGAGAAGAGGCAGGTTTTTAGGGTACTGAGGGTAACAGTGTTGGGAGAAGAGGCAGGTTTTTAGGGTACTGAGGGTAACAGTGTTGGGAGAAGAGGCAGGTTTTTAGGGTACTGAGGGTAACAGTGTTGGGAGAAGAGGCAGGTTTTTAGGGTACTGAGGGTAACAGTGTTGGGAGAAAAGGCAGGTTTTTAGGGTACTGAGGGTAACAGTGTTGGGAGAAGAGGCAGGTTTTTAGGGTACTGAGGGTAACAGTGTTGGGAGAAGAGGCAGGTTTTTAGGGTACTGAGGGTAACAGTGTTGGGAGAAGAGGCAGGTTTTTAGGGTACTGAGGGTAACAGTGTTGGGAGAAGAGGCAGGTTTTTAGGGTACTGAGGGTAACAGTGTTGGGAGAAGAGGCAGGTTTTTAGGGTACTGAGGGTAACAGTGTTGGGAGAAGAGGCAGGTTTTTAGGGTCCTGAGGGTAACAGTGTTGGGAGAAGAGGCAGGTTTTTAGGGTACTGAGGGTAACAGCGTTGGGAGAAGAGGCAGGTTTTTAGGGTACTGAGGGTAACAGTGTTGGGAGAAGAGGCAGGTTTTTAAGGTACTGAGTGAGGGGAATAGTGTTGGGAGAAGAGGCAGGTTTTTAGGGTACTGAGTGAGGGGAATAGTGTTGGGAGAAGAGGCAGGTTTTTAGGGTACTGAGTGAGGGGAATAGTGTTGGGAGAAGAGGCAGGTTTTTAGGGTACTGAGTGAGGGGAATAGTGTTGGGAGAAGAGGCAGGTTTTTAGGGTACTGAGTGAGGGGAATAGTGTTGGGAGAAGAGGCAGGTTTTTAGGGTACTGAGTGAGGGGAATAGTGTTGGGAGAAGAGGCAGGTTTTTAGGGTACTGAGGGTAACAGTGTTGGGAGAAGAGGCAGGTTTTTAAGGTACTGAGTGAGGGAATAGTATTAGGAGAAGAGCCAGGTTTTGGGGGGCCACCAGAGTCCAGTGGGTAAGAGTGACTCAGTGAGGTAGGAGGGAGCCAAACCTTTTAGTGCTCTTTAGGGGGTGAGAAGGATTTAGTAATGAATATGTCAGGTGATGGGGAAGCAGTGCAGCTGACTGAGGGTGGGGGTGATGTGATTTCTTGGTATGTGTGAATATTCTGGCAGCAGAGTTTTGTATATATTACAGTTTATGGAGAGATTTATCCAGGAGATCACAGAAAAGGGCATTGCAGTAACGCGGACAGGGTTTGAGCGTCTTTGAGGGAAAGGGATGGGCAGTTGTGCAATGTTACAGAGATGGGAAAATGTAGTCTTCGTGATGGAGGTGATGCACTTTGCTTTTTCTTTTTTTCTTGGGTAAATTGGATAAAGCCAGTTTGTTTATTAGATAGTTTGTTAAAATGTGTAATATGTGCTTACCTCATCACATACGTGGATGGCGAACATCAAGGTTGAGAAGCCGGTGGAGGGATATTTCCCATGGCGTTCAAGCCAAACATCATAGACGTACTTTAAGAACGTGGGGTTGTATATTAACACCTGTGTTTAAATAAATCATAAAAGTCACAGAATGAGCACAAGAGACATACTACATGTGATATTTGTATATTCACACACTTGTACATACACACACACACACACACACACACACACAGACACAAAAGCATCTTGGAACAAAGTGCGACACAAGACTCTTTCACCTTATTCTTGTCTGCATTAATCTTGGCCATCACCGGCATCCGGGTGCTGTTGAAAACAGAGAGATGTCAATAGCCTGCTGGGTGGCACTTAGTCCAATGACGATCCACAAGATCACAGAGTCCACTAGTACCCCAGGGCAGGACACTTGGAGCATCCATGGCAGCACTGAACCAAGAGCTGATAAAGGAGCCCTTTTTCCCTTTCTTTGTGCATAACTGTCTGTCTAGCTAATTTTAGCCCTCACCCGAACATTAAATGCAAAGCGTAATGATGAAAACTGTTGCTTCTTTTTCATCCGAAAACAAAGTGAGTGAGCACTACAGCAGCTTCTGACAAGGGCTCCTGTTTCTCAGAGCTGCATTCAGCTTCTTAGATCAATGTTCAAACACAAATGCATTCCCAATGTAGCCCATGGCCACCTACCGTTTCACAGTGCCTGTGGTCAGAGCACTAGTGATCCACTCCAGATCCAAAGTCTTGAATGGTATCAGCAGCAGGCTCGTGTCCTTTTGCAGGTTTGTGGCACTTTCTGGGTACATGACACGATGGGTGGTTCTGTTCCCTACGTCCTTTTCATAGCCCAAAATGGGAGCTTTGTTCATTCTGCAGAGACAATATGTATCGCTCTTAGAGAACTGACTGCTATGTAAACTAGTCTTGACATTGATTTTAGACAATGCAATCATGATAGCTGCATTTTTGTGGCCCAAGTTTACCATACAACCAAGAAACATCATTATGGTTTCTGTAACGTGATGTGAGACTATACTATTGCCACAGAAAATACACTAACTGGTATTCAATTAACATTTCTATTGAATTCAGGAGTTGGAAGAACACATGGTAGGACATTCTGGCTCAGCTTTTAATAGTTAATCAGGGTTAATCATATCCACTTTGCCCCCTTGTAGCTCAGTCGTTGATGTCCCAAATTATTGTTGCATTCATATTTATAGAAACAAAATACTGTGAAAAAATGAAAGCACAAAACTGCAATGCCAGATTGTTAAAGACGATTAAAAGTGAGAACAGCAGTTTAGATGTTTATCAGCCTCTTATTTGCAAAGCAGGGCAATAAAACTAGAACAGGCCATTCAGACCAGCAATGCTGACCTTATCCTACCACTAAAGTGTACCTACTGCTTAGTTTGCCTAACAGCTAAATGGTATCTAGCACCATATCAAGCCTGGTCTTGAAAACCCCCAGTATTTCTGCCTCCACTACATATCCACTTTTGGATTCTGTTTAAATCTTCCTGGATTACAATAGATTCCAAACTGTTAGCTAAACCTTCTAGTTTTGTATCATCTGCAAATTTAACTGACGTACTTTAAATGTCCCTGTCAAGGTCATTTATATGAATGAGGAAGAGCAGTGGTCCCAGCACCGATCCTTGTGGGACTCCACTTCCCACAATACCTCAGCCTGACCTGTTTTTAGGTCAGCTCAGGCTGAGTCTGTCACCTTATGATGAAGTCATTGGAGTCAATGAGGGCTCCGTAATCAGATCCCTTGAGGTTCCCAGAATTCCCTACTACAGCGCAAGTCCTGCAGCGATTGGGCCCTGAGTCGTTATAATGTCCCTCCCCAGGGACGACCTGGAATAGTTTCTGCACCACAGCACTGTAGTTGGCATTTTGCTTAGTCTGTAGCCTCTGGGGACACAATAAAGACACACAAGAGTGACTCTCAGCTGCTCAAGAGTCAATCAACAAGAGCAACGGTAGCTATGGGAGCAGAATAAAGCCTTTCTTAGGCAGATGGCAGGTTATGCTGTATTTACATGGTTTTTCTCCAATTACATTTGTCAACAGACCAAAACCAAAACACACACACCCACACACACACACATACACAGTTCAGTCAGAAGACTCATAATAAATGACTCCCTGTTGTAAGCCAGCCAAAACAGGGAGTGACTACCCCCCCCACCCATGGGGGTCTTTAGAAGCTCACAGTTGGATGCTGGGGTGGTGGTGGGAGAGCAACAAACTTCTGAAGACACGATTGCAATGCAAATGCAGTAACAAGCATGTAATACAAGCAACAGCAGCAGTGAAACAACAGCATGCCAAAAAGAGCAATGCAGCAGAATGAGCCAGGCAGCGCTATGGCTTTAGCATGCAGAATGAGCCAGGCAGTGCTATGGCTTTAGCATGCAGAATGAGCCAGGCAGTGCTATGGCTTTAGCATGCAGAAAGAGCCAGGCAGCGCTATGGCTTTAGCATGCAGAATGAGCCAGGCAGTGCTATGGCTTTAGCGTGCAGAATGAGGCAGGCAGCGCTATGGCTTTAGCGTGCAGAAAGAGCCAGGCAGCGCTATGGCTTTAGCATGCAGAAAGAGCCAGGCAGCGCTATGGCTTTAGCATGCAGAAAGAGCCAGGCAGCGCTATGGCTTTAGCATGCAGAATGAGCCAGGCAGTGCTATGGCTTTAGCGTGCAGAATGAGGCAGGCAGCCCTATGGCTTTAGCATGCAGAATGAGCCAGGCAGCGCTATGGCTTTAGCATGCAGAATGAGCCAGGCAGCGCTATGGCTTTAGCGTGCAGAATGAGGCAGGCAGCGCTATGGCTTTAGCATGCAGAATGAGGCAGGCAGCGCTATGGCCTTAGCATGCAGAATGAGCCAGGCAGTGCTATGGCTTTAGCGTGCAGAATGAGCCAGGCAGTGCTATGGCGTTAGCGTGCAGAATGAGCCAGGCAGCGCTATGGCTTTAGTGTGCAGAATGAGCCAGGCAGCGCTATGGCCTTAGCATGCAGAATGAGCCAGGCAGCGCTATGGCCTTAGCATGCAGAATGAGCCAGGCAGTGCTATGGCTTTAGCATGCAGAATGAGCCAGGCAGCGCTATGGCTTTAGCATGCAGAATGAGCCAGGCAGTGCTATGGCTTTAGCGTGCAGAATGAGCCAGGCAGTGCTATGGCTTTAGCGTGCAGAATGAGCCAGCAGGTCAGCTTTTGGATGATTTCCAGCATCATAGGTACTTTTTTGTGTGCGTGCTTACCTGCCACCATTTAAAGGTGTCGTCAGACAGCATGGCGTTCTTCTGTGACAAGAGTGGCGATATGGACGTGTTAAAGCGCTTCCTGAACCAGGGGTCTTCATCCTCAACAGAGATGCACTGGCGGCAGGCACACAGTGCCCTGGAAACGGGTTTGTCGGACCACCGAGAGACAAGTTGTGATAAGTATGATGACGTATTGCTGGAGCTAAATAAAACTATGGTAGTAGCACAGAAGCAGAACAGCACAATCAAAAGCTTTCTTCTCGGATTCTTGAGGTCCACCATTTTGTAAATGATATGTGTTTACAGACTGGAAAGTTGCAAAAAGGAGGGAGAGCTTCCTCAATGGAGGGTTTGACTTCAGACGAGGGTTTGAAAGGATTGTATCAGAAACAAAGTGCATGACCTATTCAGGCAGGGAATGTTATCCTTTCAGAACAGTTCTCAGATGCACTCAAAAGCTAGATGCATGCAGTTTACACTTTGGGGGTTTTCTGCATGGTAAACTGCAAGTACGAGAGGTACTGACAGTCGTAGATTAGTAAGTAACTGACGTCTGAATAGGAGGGAAAATGTGACGGTTTGAAGTGCAAGCTTGTGCTTCCTGTTAGAGGGAGGGGTCCTGCTTTCTTCTTTTTGACTGAATGAGGTGGTAAAGAGATGGTGAAGCTGCTCTCTGCTGGAAATCACCCACCTAGAAAGAAAACACAGGAGGACTGATTACACTCAACATATCTATGGTACATATCAGTAATGGGCCTGGAGCATTTCCCAACAGAGGGGATTGCTCTCCGTAGAATCCATTGGAACACATAAACAACTTAAATATTACCAGATTATTCAAAAAACTAAAATCCAACCTGAGACTGCTACACTTAAGGAAAATCTAATGTTTCTGCTTAAAAATCTGTCAAATGAACATGTACATGTAAGCTATTGTAAGTATTCACTGTTCTGCATGTAAATGAGAGGCTTAGCACAATAGACACATAGACAGCAAGGTTTATTTTGAGGGGACATAGTGCATTGAAGGTGAGTATAACAGTAGTAATTATCGATAAGTTTGGTTAATGTACAATCAATATTAATTTGTTCTGTATAAATCTATATCAATACATGTAGTCTGGTGCAACCAGGCACACACAAATAAAAAAATTAGTGTACTGTATAATACTGTGATCATATCGCGTACAGTTTATGTATATTACAAAACCAAATGTAGATACTTTGTATCTTATATTATTTGGTGTACCCCAAATATTACTTTGTCATAAAAGATGCCTTGGGTCCATACAATGCCCATACTACTTCTGATAAACTACCTACAAGGAGATAAAATAATAGGTAGATATTGCACATGATTATAGTTACATATTGCACATGATTATAAGTTGATATTGCAGTGATTAGAGGTAGATATTGTACATGATTATAAGTAGACATTGCACATGGTTATAGTTAGATATTACACGTGATTATAGGTAGATATTGCACATGATTATAGTTAGATATTACACGTGATTATAAGTAGACATTGCACATGGTTATAGTTAGATATTACACGTGATTATAGGTAGATATTACACATGATTATAGTTACATATTACACGTGATTATAGGTAGATATTACACGTGATTATAGGTAGATATTGATTATAAGTTGATATTACACGTGATTATAGGTAGATATTGCACATGATTATAGTTACATATTGATTATAAGTTGATATTACACGTGATTATAGGTAGATACTGCACATGATGAGCCGCGGTGGCGTAACAGGCTAAGACGCAGCAGACTTGCGGTTGCAGTTTGCTGCAGTTGCACACCCGGGTTCGATTCTCGGTCCTGCCAAAAGCCAAGTTTGGCCGGCTCACGTGGGGCAGCAATAATTGGCTCGCTGCTCCAGAGGGAGGGACTTGGCAGGGTTATTAGATCGCCGCACAATAAGCACCTCGGGCGCCTCGGAATCACGGCAACGGGCACGAGACGAGACGGCTTGAAGAAGGCGTGTCGCTCTCATTCGGGCCGCCCAGGGATGGGGTACGGGCGGTACATCTAATACGACTACCTCCAATTGAATCAGACGAGGTACAATTGGCTACCAAATTGGGAGAAAAAGGGAAAAATCAAAAAAAAAAAAAAAAGATATTGCACATGATTATAGGGAGATATTGCACATGATAATGAGTTGATATTGCACGTGATTATAGGTTGATATTGCACGTGATTGCACTCTTTAGGTTCAATCTCCCACACCAGGCAGGTTAGAGGTTCCTCATTTTATGAGAGTTCTACAGTCCCCTCCAAAAATATTTGAACAGCAATTTCTTAGTTTTTGCTATACACTGAAGACAATTGAGTTTGAGGTCAAAAGATGTAGATGAGATGACAGATCTGAATTTCAGCCTTTATTTCCTGGTATTTTTGTCTAGATTTGTTAAACAACTAAGAACATCACCTTTTATATCAGACCACCCATTTGTGTTAGAAATGATAAACCAACATCAAGACCAGAGAGCTGTCTTTGGGAGAAAGGCAAGCTATTTTGAAGCTTAGAAAAGAGGGGAAATCCATTGCACAAGCATTGAGGATAGCTTGTACAACAACTTGGAATGACCTGAAAAAGAAAGAAACCACTGGTGTACTGAGTGTTGGTGCGTTTTGCTTGTTGTTGCGCTTTTATTGAAAACATCAGCTAATCAGAGAAAATAGTGAATTACACCCACCAGTAATGGTGCTTCTGGCAAATCGACCCTGATTGAAAAGATATTAAAATAATGTAAATGAAACATGACATGCCAAAGAAGGCGTATTGCTAGGTGGCGTAGCCACAAACCATATCACAAACCATGTATAAAAATTATATATACAGTTGGATAATTTAGTTTGTAAGTTTTTAATGATATTAATGATGTTAGAGTGACATTTATTTACACACACTCAAATTTCAGCCATGTTATATTATTTTTCATTCATGAACTTAATTACCATACACGTGAAGATAATTTGGGACAGCCTGAAAATAAAAAGATTTAAAGAAGGAAAAAATTATATTCAAAATGTTTTACTTTATTTTGTTGCAGTAATATCTTATACTTGATAATCAGTATCATGCATGACATTTGAATCATCTTAACAAATAAGGCCCAAATGCTACACTGTGTCCCGGTACCCTGTCTCCTGCCAACTTCCTGGGTGACCATCGCCACGCCCACTTCAATGAGTGAGTCACAGAATAAATGTCATGTGACCACGAGCAATTTATATACACGGTATTTGAGGTGAAAATGCTGAATGACAATGATTAGCTAGTCAAGGCGAAAAACTCAAAATACTTAATGCGTCCCAAATTCTGAATCTGAATTCACCCTAATGTAGTGAATAGTAAACCAAGAAATAAACGTAATTTGTGATGAACGAGTAGGCTACATTCAGTCTATCGACTAAAAGCGGTAATAGCATTCTTCTAAACCAGTGTTTTTTGTATAGAAAGGTGTAGGGTGTGTTGTAGATATTTACTCCATAAAAATATGTTCTTTTACATATTAGACACATAAAATAAGCCACGGCCATGCTTAAAAATTTTATTTATTTTTTTTAAAAGAAGAAAAATGACAAATTGAACGCCATATCTGGGTTAAGGGAGCTGCATCTTCACTGGGCATTGTAAGATGGAAATGAGGGTTTTTAAGAACAGGCTGTATAGACCTATGTTTGTTAATGGATTTGCGGCAAGATCCTGCAGTGCATAGCCTTATACGCGATTACGCGGATATATTGCAAAATACGACGTCTGCTGTCCAAATTCACTCTTTATTTAGTTAACTATACAAGGTGCATCTCAAAAAATTTGTATATGGTGGAAAAGTTTCTTTTTTTCGGTCATTTGTTTCAAAAAGTTAAACTTTCTTATATTCTAGATTCATTACACATAAAGTGAAATATTTCAAGCCTTTTTTTGTTTTAATCTTGACGATTACGTCTTACAGCTCCAGTATCTGAAAATATTACAATATTACATGAGACCAGTCAAAAAAAAGATTTATAATACAGAAATGTCGATCTTCTGAAAAGTATGTTCATTTATGCTCTCAATACATGGTCGGGCAATCATGGGGAAAACTGCTGACGTGACAGTTGCCCAGTGGACACTCATTGACACCCTCCACAAGGAGGGTAAGCCATAGAAGGTCGTTGCTGAAAGGGCTGGCTGTTCGCAGAGTGTTGTATCAACGCATATTCATGGAAAGTTGACTGGAAGTTGCTTGAAGTCCAGTGTGTCCAAGTTTCCACAGTCAGTGATGATTTGGGGTGCCATGTCATCTGCTGGTGTTGGTCCACTGTGTTTTATCAAGTCCAGAGTCAACACAGCAGATTACCAGGAGATTTTAGAGCACTTCATGCTTCCGTCTGCTGACAAGCTTTATGGAGATGCTGATTTCCTTTTCCAGCAGGACTTGGCATCTGCCCACAGTGCCAAATCTACTAGTAACTGGTTTGCTGACCATGGTATTACTGTGCTTGATTGACCTGAACCACATAGATAATCATCGAGATTCAAAATAATAAATAATTGAAATATTTCACTTTATGTGTAATGAATCTAGAATATGTGAAAGTTTCAATTAAATAACAGAAAAAAGTAACTTTTCCACGGTATTCTAATTTTTTTTAGATAAACCTGTGTAGCGTATTAAATTGATATTCACAAAGTAGGGATTAGTAATAAGTGAATAGTGAGCCATTTCAGATACAGCCAATGGGTGCGTCCCATTATTCTGAAAATGCATACTTCACTCCACTTTGTCCCAAACGTTACGGTGCCCTGAGATGGAAGGGCTACGTATAAACACCGCTATAATTTCTACATGGGAACCCAAAGTGTATACAAAATACCCTTTAATAAAATCTGAAAATTTGCACTTTAATCACATGTTAATTGTGTGATTTCAAATCTAAAATTGTAGCAAATCAGAGGCAAAGAAATACATTCCGAGCCTTGAGAGATATAACCCATCACATCACATTACATTACATTACATTACAAGGCATTTAGCAGACGCTCTTATCCAGAGCGACGTACAACGAAGAGCAAATCAAACACAAGTATGAGTGCTAAGAGGACCTGAGAGCCCAGTACAGTTCCGAGTCTTAGTGTGTTTACAGATACAATCGGAACCCTTGAAGAATAACCCGATGTACAAGGAGGGGTTTGGAGAGACGCTATTAAACGACTAATCCTGTTATATCGGCCTCCTCCTCGTTCTCCTTATATAAAATAGTGTCAGAAGTAAAACTAAAAAAGAAATACTACAACAAAGTTAATCAAACCAGCGCCACCATTCATGTGAATAACTTACCTTGATGTCCGCTGCGGGAAAGGTGAAGTTACATTTCCATCGACGATGAGGACTGAAAAAACAAAAGCATTTATGCACCTACACTACAGGTGCGTCCCAATAGACGGAAAGTGTATAGGCATACAGCACTCCTTTGCGCCACATTATTTCGCAGAAGTGGAGGAGTGGCCCTGGGGGAGTGGAGTAAAGGATGGTGGAGTGAAAGATTGTGGGACGCAGTCTAGCACTGAATGGGGGCGAGTCGCGCACATTAAACTATGAGAAGTTAACGAGCACACCTGCGGACGATGGCGTATGACAGGTGAACACAGCGATGCAGCTTACGCCGGCCGGCAAACGCAAATGATCGGCCGAAATGGATAAGCCGTTTATAAACGGTATAGAATTGCGTCAGGACTTTCAATATTTAGAAGAGGTGAATTTGTCCCCCCAAAACATAATGAATGATAACCTCCTCCCCAGTACAGGTATAAATAACAGCACAGAGGGTCTAAACGCTTAGATATCTTTTTGCCTATTTTACAATTATTTCATACACCCGCAGTTGCGATATGTCTACCGTTGCGGAAGCATGATAGTGTCATGAATCAAGTGTAAATAGCTATCACGCTTGTTTTACCTTCAGTGTTTCTGAATGAGAGAATATGCGGATGAAACGCTAACGTTATCTAGTTTATAACTTGTGCCTGAAGTTATCTGAGGTGCGTTCAGCAAACAGGCGAACGTTTGCAAACAATTAAAGTTTTTTCCGTTAGCATTCTGTTCGCTGTGTTTGCAAACGGTCTGAAAGATATGCGGCGAACAATGAGGAAGCTGGACTGAGGTAAATGTGAAGATAAATTGATGCAGAAGAGGAGTAAATTGGTTCATAAAAATTCACCAGAATGCAGGAAATTAAGTGAGAGATGCTCAAAATTTCCTGGGGGAGAACACCCAATGTTGAAATGAAACCTATGCCCTTGAGTACTAATATACTATATTAACACACTTACTGTCTGTCTAACTAATAAACTAACAGTCACTTATTTTGGGTATTTAGATTTATACACTTACTATAACTTACAAACAATTATCTCCCATTTCTAGTCTGCTCTGTAACTCCGCCTCTCTGTTCTATCACTATGTAATGTCCACGTCCTAATCCGGAGCCGAATGTCTTTCATGTGGGTTCGTTTCCTCTTTGTTATTATATCAGTACCCTATTATGTTCTCCGCATGTTGTCCATTTGTTTAGCCCACCTCACTCCCGTGCCCCGCCTAGTTTGGTCTGGTCTTGGTATTTAAACACCTGTCTCTGCATTGTTCTTTGTCTGAACGTTGATCAATATCGGGTTGCCAATTCATAGTAAGCCTGTATATTTGAGATTCAAGAACGACACGAGTTTGCCTTATCCTTCTGTTTTTTTTTTTGCTTGTTTGATTATTTGATTATTCGTTTTGGCCCTTTTTGTACTCCAGCTTGTGACTCTCAGATTATAGGCCCCTGCTTTGTTTTTTGACCATTATTTTGAATCTCGATTCTGGCATTGTTTGAACTCTGTTTACCTGGCTTGATTCTGGGATTGTTTGAACTCTGTTTACCTGGCTTGATCCTGGACTGATTAAAGAACAACATTTTTGCATACTCCCTGGTCTGTGTCTGGGTCCTCTGAACGGTACCTCACACATAAAATGAAAGAAAACCAAAACGTAGTCGTGGTCACAGGCAGAAGGTCGATAACAGTAAGGCAGTCCAAACAGGCAGATAAACAGAAACAAAATCTGGGATGTGAGATATAGCTCAAGTCTGGAGACATGGAACACTGGATGGAGTCAGGCCCTATGCCTGGAAGGTGGGGGGTGTGATGGGAGACGGAGTCAGGCATTGAGAAGGTGGGGGGTGTGATGGGAGATGGAGTCAGGCATTGAGAAGGTGGGGGGTGTGATGGGAGATGGAGTCAGGCATTGAGAAGGTGGGGGGTGTGATGGGAGATGGAGTCAGGCATTGAGAAGGTGGGGGGTGTGATGGGAGATGGAGTCAGGCATTGAGAAGGTGGGGGGTGTGATGGGAGATGGAGTCAGGCATTGAGAAGGTGGGGGGTGTGATGGGAGATGGAGTCAGGCATTGAGAAGGTGGGGGGTGTGATGGGAGATGGAGTCAGGCATTGAGAAGGTGGGGGGTGTGATGGGAGATGGAGTCAGGCATTGAGAAGGTGGGGGGTGTGATGGGAGATGGAGTCAGGCATTGAGAAGGTGGGGGGTGTGATGGGAGATGGAGTCAGGCATTGAGAAGGTGGGGGGTGTGATGGGAGATGGAGTCAGGCATTGAGAAGGTGGGGGGTGTGATGGGAGATGGAGTCAGGCATTGAGAAGGTGGGGGGTGTGATGGGAGATGGAGTCAGGCATTGAGAAGGTGGGGGGTGTGATGGGAGATGGAGTCAGGACATGGCGGCCCCGAGGAGCAATGATGTGCATCCTCCACCCAGGCGAGCGAGGCCTCCCAGGAGGGCAGGGATTTCTCCACCAGGCAGCGCAGTGTCTTTGCCGACTCCTGGCTCGTCCGCTCAGTCTGGCCGGCGGTCTGGGGGTGAAAGCTAGACAGCAGCTGGGTCTTGGCCTCCAGAGCGGACAGCATGACCTCTAAAAGCGACTGGAGAACTGAGGGCCACAGCCCCTGGTCACCTCCAGGGGCAGGCCGTGCAGACGGAAGGCGTGGAGGAACAGGAGCTCCGCTGTCTCTTTCCAGGAGGGTAGTTTGGGGAGAGCAAACGAAGTGAACAAACTTCAAAAACTGGTCCACCATGATGAGGACCACGGACGCCTTGGTTTTGCCACAATGGCTTTTTATGTTTCGTTTTGGTCGAAGCTTTCTCTGTCAGAGAAACTTTGCTGGGCCTGAAAAACTCAAATTAGCGTTTCCCTAAAACTTTTCCCTCCGTCTTGCGACCACAAACTTGCCAACTATTAATGGATGGGGAAATAATTCAGTACATCTTGTTTCAAAATGCATAAAATAAAGGTATATTTTAATGACAATCAAAATGGCAGAGATGCAGGTTGCTTAGCTTTGCAGTGGCATAGCTTTGTCAGATAGGCAAATGAGGGATTGTAACAGACATTTAAACCAGGAGTGCCCAAATTTTTGCACCCCACTGTAAAAATACTTCGAAATAAAAACTGAAATTCGGATACGAATCTCATGTACAGCTTCTGACCTCAAACCCAATTGTCTTCAGTGTATAATTGGCCTTGCTGTTCCAATCATTTTGGAGGGGACTGCATAAACACAACAAAACCAATGGTCACCATTTTAAATAAATTGTTACATTTGTGGTGTTAAGAATATGAATATCATACTTTCTCTGTCACTCTCTCTTGCTCTCTCTCTATCTATTGGACTCTATCTATCTCTCCGACACACACTCAAAAAGAATACCCCTTGCTAGGTCATCACAACTGCTCTCCTTCATAATATTATGCCCACAGAGACTAAAACACAGATTTGTTAACAGCTCTTGGTGAAGTTTTCAAACGCCACTCACACACAAGAACGAGTTGCCAGAATGAAAACAACCCCATTATTCTTGCGGAAATGCAACTACGGTATGCAACTATAAAAAAATTTTTTAAAACCTCTTAAAAGCTTTCTATGAACTAGCCAGCTAAATTGCTTGTCACCACGCATGCACGCCATGACGTCACTTTCACGCTGACGTCTTTTTTTTAAGGTGCTGCTGCGCCGATGTTATTAATCTCTCAGAATGTGAAGTTGATTCATTTTGTAATGATGCTGATGAAACAATATCTGTATTTTGGGAAGGTATATATTGCCATGTTTTCTGGAATGATACAAAGAAACTTACAGATGGTACAATCGATTGTTTTTTTAAATTTGTGCTACTGTGTTTTCAAAAAATGAGAAGGTAAACATAAACCGTAAAATGTTTGTTATCAACCTTCTCTTAATTTGAGCAAAATCTCATATCCATTCCAGCGAATATGCTAATCAGAAACCACATTTTGTAGTATTTCAGGCCTTATTAAATCACACTTGCTTTACATAATGTGGTGTAAAGCCTAGCCCCAGTTCTAAAGCCATTGAGACTGCGTGTAATGGCAATTTTCTAGCCATCCATTATATTACATCAATCAACCTGTAATATACTTAGATCCTGTGATATTATATATATCTTTGTTGAGTTCAATAAAAAAGTGTTTTTATTTACAGATATTATTTTCTCAGAATCTTGCAATATGTTTGCAAGGCCCCACAAACTAAAACTGTCTAGTCTCTCTTCCGAATTCAGAATTCAGACTTTATTGCTCAGGAAGCGTAATTGTTCAACACATGAACACGTTTTAGTTTACGGTAACATAGTTTCCAAAATTAACGAGACACTCACATATACAATTATGTGCTACAGCGCTTAGCCAATTTACAGTAAAAAGTTCGTTCGCCAACCCGGATGGCACAATATTCTCAGTGTTGTATAGCGCATTATCAATGTTTCTGCATGTTCACACTTGAGATTACATTCTTTGTTGGGCAAAATTGCCCTTGTGTGGCATTCAACACACATTCAGTACGTTTGCCTTTATGTTTAGCTACGTACCATCTGCAAAATTATTTCTAAACATTCATTACATTAATTTGAAGGGAAGAACAATCAGCCACAGAGTTTGGTCTATATTCTGGTGAACTATATTCGAGTCTAATCCTAAAACATAGACGTCCAACAACATCTTCCTTTTCTTTTTATTATTATTTCATTCATTTTTTAATCACAAACATTTATGTTCTTGAATTTCTGTTTTTTCTTTTCTTTTTTTCTGTTTTTACTTCAGGATAATGCTAATCAAGCTAATAGGAATTGCCGTTACATTGTTCGAAATAACTAGACACATTTATTATAACAGAACAATATGCACATGCCCATACAGGATACGAATAGTCACTGCATCAGCGTCTGTGATATTAATTGATATAGCCCACTTACTTCCGATCTTAGGCTCCCCGTGCTTGAGAAACTGATATTACATTACATTACATTGATATCCTTTGGAGTCATTCCATAGTCAAACCTTTATTTCCATCTTTTTTAACCCAAAGGAAAGAAACCACAGTAAAAGCGTATACCGTTGATAATGGTCGATGATAACTGTGGAGAGGCGCCAAAGCGTGCTCTATTTAAAGTAGTGCCATAGCAGCGGTCGTCGCGTATGGGAAAATAGTGGCTACTGTAGATCGGGTAAAAGACTATCGGATTTTTAAATACCCTTTTGTGGTAACGCGGGTAACCAGGGACAAGTGCACTGAAAACCCAAGAGGCAAGTTCAGTTCAAAGAGCAGGAACTGACCACAAAGATAAGAACTAGGGCCGTGGCCTGGAGATAACAAACAGAAGCAGCAATAAAGCAGTTTCAGCAAATATAAGACGAGCAATAAGTTCAATAGCAGTGATAAAATAAAGATATATGTGCTTTGACTTATGCTTATGCTTTACAGTTCTATTTCAATTATCAGTATGCGGTGATTCGTTGTTGGTGTGTGTGTGTGTGTGTGTGTGTGTGAATGAGAACCAACAATTATACAGCGTTTTGGATAAAGACGCTATATAAATTATATATTTTTTACATTTTACATTTTTGTCATTTAGCAGACGCTTTTAATCCAAAGCGATTTACAAGTGCATAGGTTCTTCCACAAGTTAAAGCATCACATCCATGATGTTGTTCTAAACATATAGTCATCAAAAGTGCAATTCTTTTTTTGGGGGGGGGGGTTAGACAAGAGGGATAGGGATATCAGAAAGTGGGCGGGGGAAATCAGGAGGGAGGACTAAGGTACAGTTTGAAAAGGTGTGTTTTTAGTCTGCGTCGAAATAGGGGGAGGGATTCTGCTGTCCTGACAGTGGGAGGCAAGTCATTCCACCGCTGACGAACCAGAGCATTACAGAGAATTACAATCAGAATGGCAGATAAGCAGGTTGCTTCACAGGTGGTATAAGGACCATACTGTGATAAACCTGGTGTGGGCGGAAACATTGGTGGGGGGTGGAGAGCAATAATGGACTAATTGTCTACAGCTGTGGGACGGTGAAACTCTGCATGGGACTCTGGGGGTTAAAAGACAGAGCCTAGGGTTCATTCGGGTGTTGCTGGGGAGCTGAGACCTGTTTGTTATTGCGGATCGGCACACTCTGGGGGGAGGAGCCGTTCGCAAATTATAGTTCTGCCGGCGGTGAAGATAGGTGAGTCAGGGGAGCTGTACCAGCGCAAGGAGGGGAGGCTGGTCGCCTCCTTTAGTAAGACAGGGCCGGGGAGATTTAGGAGTGTGTGCATCCGCCTGCTCTCCAGCCCATCGTTCCAGCGTTCGGCCTGCTGCCGTGCGCTATTGGCCCCGCCGACCCAAGCTATTGTTGTCCCGGGGAGTCGGACGGAGCCACAGCCCAGACCCCGGGGGAGGGTCTCGCCAGCTCGGCGAGCTAAGTCTTTAAATCCTTATTATATTAAACTATGTTTAGTGTGTGTGCTACCTTTCCTACCCTAGTCTGTTTGTTACTTACATTTTAAATAATAAATAAAGATATATATATTGGATCATTATCTGGAGTGTATTGTGTGTTCTCTGGTCTTCCGACAGAGCCCTTTTCGGGATGGTTTATTACAGCCCATACATACTATTAGAACTGGGTCTTTTATTTATGGTTGACGGCCCTCTAGTGGTCACAGGGGTCATTGCTTCCTTTGTTTTGTTTTTAAGTTTAATTTCTCATGTGAGCCCCCATACATGTGGTTACGTTTTAGCTGCACAGTTCTACCTTTCCACTTTGTACAATCGTGTCTTGGAAAGTATCGGTTGTAAGTACGTCATTTGAAGCAGCATATTAATGTGTTTTGTGCACTTTGTTTATGCAAGTGAACGCTGCCCTCCATTATACGTTTGCCAAGCTAATGCTAGTTTCCTATTAGTAGTTAATTTGTGGACCGGAGAAAGCGGAGCAGCACTTCTCCAAATAATAAGTAGACCTACGCAACGTGATCGCACTAATGTTGGACAGTGCTTGCATAATGGTACACATTTTTAAAAAAGGAATACAATCTTGTTTGCTCACTTACGATACCTTGCAAGCTAACTAGCTAGGGAGTTTGGCAGAACAACGTTAGAGTTCACTAATGTTGCATAGCAACCGCCCGACACTCCTTCAGACACTGACAAAACGCACTTCCACATCCCTGGTAGGTTTATTCCAAGTCGACCGAGGCGGATTAGGCTACCTTAACCAAATGGAAGATTTAGACAACACGCTCCCCATTTGCTTGGTTAAACATGGGATGAAAGATGCATCAGCACCTTCAACTCCCGAATTTCCTGAGGCATCTCACATATACCTTTGGATCTGGTGCCCCCAGTTCAACAGATAGAAATAGCGAAACAGACAGAAACAGGAAGTGGCATGTTCAAGGAAACCCGTGTTATACACTGAACAAGCACTTAATTTGGAACATTTTGACATTATTACACATACTTTTTCATGCGATTATCTAATCAGCCAATTGTGTGGCAGCAGTGCAATGCATACAATCAGGTAGATACGGGTCAGGAGCTTCTGTTAGTGTTCACATCAATCATCAGAATGGGGGAAACGCGAAGGTGACAGTAACGCGAATAACCACACATTACAGCAGTGGTGTGCAGAAGAGCATCTCTGAACACACAACACATCACTCTAAAGTGGATAGGCTACAGCAGTAGAAGTCTAAAATAAATACAGAATAAAGTGCTCACTGAGTGTATGTTTTTGAAAAATAACGGATGTTTATAATGTTGATTAGTAAGCTCCCTAAGATGAATAGTACAAATTATAGTAGAGCCATGCTATCATTTCCCTGAAATGAATGCTACAGATTACAGTAGTCATGGTGAATACTACAGATTACAGTAGAGTCATGCTGAATAATACAGATTACAGTAGAGTCATTTACTCATTTAGAGGTCAAGGTCATGTGAAGTCTTGTATTTCATGATGTAAACACGTTAGAATGATGTTCTTGGTGTCTTTTTGGGGTTTCCATGGTGCTGAATTCCATAATTTATTGATTTAGAGGTCACATGAAATCCGATATGGCCGGATGTAGACCAGCAAGGATGTACATAAAATAAATTATATTTATTCCCAATTTATTTATCTCACTCCAAAGATTAATAAACCTGTCAAATGTATATCATTGTTTGAATAAACATTGCAAATTGAAATGAAATAATGCGAAAAACCTGCAGACACTGACCCACCAGGACTGGAATCAAACCTGCAGACACTGCGGCCCTCCAGGACTGGAGTTAAACCTGCAGACACTGCGGCCCTCCAGGACTGGAGTTAAACCTGCGAACACTGCGGACCTCCAGGACTGGAGTTAAACCTGCAGACACTGCGGCCCTCCAGGACTGGAGTTAAACCTGCAGACACTGCGGACCTCCAGGACTGGAGTTAAACCTGCAGACACTGCGGCCCTCCAGGACTGGAGTTAAACCTGCAGACACTGCGGCCCTCCAGGACTGGAGTTAAACCTGCAGACACTGTGGCCCTCCAGGACTGGAGTTTAACCTGCAGGCACTGCGGCCCTGCAGGACTGTAGTTAAACCTGCAGATACTGTGGCCCTCCAGGACTGGAGTTAAGCCTGCAGACACTGTGGCCCTCCAGGACTGGAGTTAAACCTGCAGACACTGAGGCCCTCCAGGACTGGAGTTAAACCTGCAGACACTGCGGCCCTCCAGCACTGGAGTTAAACCAGCAGACACTGCGGTCCCCCAGGACTGGATTTGCCCATCTCTGCTCTACATAAAGATTTAATGAGCGGTTCTTTGTATTCAAAAAAATAAAATACATTTTTATGCATGAAATAAAAAAACAATCATTCAATTTATAAATGTGAGATGAAGTTTAAAATGCACATAACCCCCATCCCCAAATCCCAAACATTACACATTAGGAATTAGGAAGGCACTTCATACACAGAGACATAGGCCTCAGTTAATCACCATGGTTACACTGTTATACAGGCCAATGGTTACCCTCATCTCCCTTCGAACAACTTGATTTTTCTTTTACAGGCCAGCAGCTTCATGACAATGGACTCATAGTCTCCAGCATGCACTCCGGTTGGCTTTGTACGTGTAAATTTGTTTTTCTCCCAGTAATGCTGCCAGGTTCCGTCCTTGGCTGCCCCAAATCCAAAAACATTCACCTGAGACCAAGAGGAATAGATGGACAGTTTGATGTTAAACTGAGTAGATTTCATAAAGTCCAGTTGTTGGTAGTAACTGTATTACCATCAACAATATAATTACTACTGTATACACATGCACTCAGTGAACACTTTATTAGGTACTAATTAGACCTATTTGTTCGACTTATTAAGTCTCCTGGTGCAGTAGCCAATCCACTCAGAGGTTTGACGCATTCTATGTTCAGAGATGCTCTTCAGAACTGCGGCTCACTGGATTTCGTTTTTTGCAGCAAACTCCAGAGACTGCTGTGTATGTGAAACTCCCAGGAGATCAGCCGTTTCTGAGATACTGAAACCACCCTGTCTGGCACCAACAATCATTCCACGGTCAAAAATTACATTTGAACCTTTTGACCACGTCTGCATGCTTTTATGCATTGAGTTTTATTAACAAGCTGGTGTTCAGGTCTACCTAATAAAATGATCACTGAGATCACATAGATTTGATAGTTTTGGAGAAGAAAAATATATATATATCTGTGGTCCTAACAAGATATTAAAAAGATGTATAAGTGATTGATATAGCTGTTGAAATTGTACTTCCCTCTAGGGTCTTTCAGCGCACTTATCCCTGGTTATGGGTATGCACTTTGTTGTACGTCACTCTGGATAAGAGCGTCTGCCAAATGCCATTAATGTAATGTAATATAGAAGTGATCAGGCATATAGTCCAAAAACGTATCAGGGCATCTTACCAACACTAGATGGCAGTATACGCCAGCTCAAACGCACACTGCACTGCACTTTTTTCTTGGGTAAATTGGATAAAGCCAGTTTGTTTATTATATAGTTTGTTAAAATGTGCAATATGCACTTACCTCATCACATATGTGGATGGCGAACATCAAGGTTAAGAAGCCGGTGGAGGGATATTTCCCATGGCATTCAAGCCAGACATCATAGACATACTTTAAGAACGTGGGGTTGTATATTAACACCTGTGTTAAAAGAAATCATAAAAGTCACAGAATGAGCACAAGAGGCATATTACATGTGACATTTGCATACTCACACACTTGTGCATGCGCACACACACACACACACACACACACACACACACATCGACAAAGTGCGACACAAGACTCTCTCACCTTGTCTGCATTAATCTGGGCCATCTCAGGTAAAGGGGCGCTGTTGAACACAGGGAAATGTCAATAGACTGTCGGGAGACACACAGTCCAATGAAAGATCGTCTGACAGCGATCCTTCACCCTCACATTAACTGCACAGCATAATGATGCCAACTGACGCTTATTTTTTTATCAGAAAACAAATATTGGACAAAACACAATGGGAACCACTCGTACATCCAAATTAGTTCTGTAATCACTTGGACGAGTGATTTAAGAGAACTTCGCACATTCCCCAATTTTCTCGCATTTTGAATTTTTTCAGAGGTAGGAACAACATTTTCAAGTGGTCCCAACCTGTCGTACGAATCATGTAAGCAACGCATTCCACGAATTTGCTATGGGGAGGCTTGCAATGCATGACGGGTACAGTCCAGAGAGAGCTGTGGTATGTTTGACGGTTCTGTTTTATTTTATTTTTTCTGTATTTGCACCTGCAAATGAAATTCTTTCCAGTATAGATCGCATGGCTCACAAAACTTGGATCAAACTTTCAAACTAGCAGATCAAATATGAATCAAGATTCAGCACATGCATTGCTTATTTCTCTCCTCAGATATTTTCAGAAATATGTTTTAGTGGACAGTTTAGGAAGAAAAAGTTTATCAACCATCCCATATTGTTATACGGCCTGCATAATTTTACTTTTACCGACGTTTGCGTTTGGCAATGAAGTGACTATAGTCACAGCAGTTATCCACCTAGTTACCCGTAACACAATTGACCTTATAATTACGTTATACCTTTATTAGTTATAATAAAGGGGCAGTCTGTTTTTTTTTTTTTTTGGCAGTTAGTTTATTAGATAACATTTGATAATCAATCATACATTCCAGGATTTACGGCCTTACACAAATACGGCCGAGCTGGTTTTACCGACGTTTGCGTTTGGCAATGAAAGCTGATGGGGTTCCCTGGCTAACAGAGCCTCCTACATATGCAGCACATGCCCTGCTGGAGAAACAGAACCAGGGGTTTCATCTCAGCCCTCTCCTTAGGGCCTCTTACAGTCCAATCCATTTGGGATTAATTGTTTTGACAAGTTATAAGCAATCTTCCATGTGTATCTAAAAATCGTGACCATCAGCTCATACACTACAACTTTCTTCACAGAACGTACATAACACAGAGAAAACATCACAACATGAAGCTCACTCATTCTCCATTCTCAGGGGTCTGTCAGCACCTTAATAATATAATAATAATAATAATTATTATTATTATAATGTGTTGTTTAGCACCAAGCTTCCGGGCCCCAAGACTGCCTCAGTCATGTACCTTAGCCACTAGGCTACAGGCTGCCCCAGTCATGTACCTTAGCCACTAGGCTACAGGCTGCCCCAGTCATGTACCTTAGCCACTAGGTTACAGGCTGCCCCAGTCATGTACCTTAACCACAAGGCTACAGGCTGTCCCAGTCATGTACCTTAGCCACTAGGCTACAGGCTGCCCCAGTCATGTACCTTAGCCACTAGGCTACAGACTGCCCCAGTCATGTACCTTAACCACGAGGCTACAGGCTGTCCCAGTCATGTACCTTAGCCACTAGGCTACAGGCTGCCCCAGTCATGTACCTTAGCCACTAGGCTACAGACCACCCCTTTATGTACCTTAGGCACTAGGCTACAGACTGCCCCAGTCATGTACCTTAGCCACTAGGCTACAGGCTGCCCCTTCATGTACCGTAGGCACTAGGCTACAGACTGCCCCTTCATGTACCTTAGGCACTAGGCTACAGACTGCCCCTTCATGTATCATAGGCACTAGGCTACAGACTGCCCCTCCATGTACCTTAGGCATTAGGCTACAGACTGCCCTTTCATGTACCTTAGGCATTAGGCTACAGACTGCCCCTTCATGTACCTTAGGCACTAGGCTACAGACTGCCCCTTCATGTATCATAGGCACTAGGCTACAGACTGCCCCTCCATGTACCTTAGCCACTAGGCTACAGGCTGCCCCAGTCATGTACCTTAACCACGAGGCTACAGGCTGTCCCAGTCATGTACCTTAGCCACTAGGCTACAGACTGCCCCTTCATGTATCATAGGCACTAGGCTACAGACTGCCCCTCCATGTACCTTAGGCATTAGGCTACAGACTGCCCCTTCATGTACCTTAGGCATTAGGCTACAGACTGCCCCTTCATGTATCATAGGCACTAGGCTACAGACTGCCCCTCCATGTACCTTAGGCATTAGGCTACAGACTGCCCTAGTCATGTACCTTAGCCACTAGGCTACAGACTGCCCTTTCATGTACCTTAGGCACTAGGCTACAGACTGCCCTAGTCATGTACCTTAACCACGAGGCTACAGGCTGTCCCAGTCATGTACCTTAGCCACTAGGCTACAGGCTGCCCCAGTCATGTACCTTAGCCACTAGGCTACAGACTGCCCTAGTCATGTACCTTAGGCACTAGGCTACAGATTGCCCTTTCATGAACCTTAGGC